>NW_019213668.1:13077-71208 GCF_002532875.2 Varroa jacobsoni
TATATAACTCTTAAAGTTACTCGTGAATTGGGCCGGTGGAAATTATTATGTATGGATATTGGAATCGTTGTGTAACTTACGGTGCTGGTTAGATAATCATGACTGATTTTAATAATGGTGTGGACTGTCGAAAAGTTGGATAGACACACAATACACAAAGGGCTGTTAATATTACTACAGCAGCTAGTCATCGTTTTTCCACAATAATCATAGTGGACTAAAATAGTTGGCCATAACAAAATAATTTAACAGATTTTACAGAAATAAAATGTTAGAATAACTATCACAATTAATGCTTTTGTGTCTTAGCGATAGATTTTTCGTTTTACATCGTTGTTCGTCAGTGGTAAGTTTTGGGTCTCCTCAGCTTCTTCTCTTTACGATTCTTGTAACCCCATTTAGTTGGCTTCGTGATGTCATTTTGCAAGCGGTTTTTATCTGCTCTAGAAACAGGAGCGTCATGCGCATGAACAGTGACTGAAGCAGGATAGAATGAGTCGGAATAGAAGACTGAACGGAGGAAGCGTCAGTCGCTTTGGCTTAGCAACGGTGATGATGAGAAACGACCCTGTGTAGCCATAGATACATTTATATATAGTATTTTCTTCTTCCTTTCGTTCGGCCCATTCGTTGCGATTTCGTAGAAGCCAGTTGTTAAAACGATACTGCGCTTGTTTTTTTACTCTTATCTCACCACAAATTCAGACAGCTGTTTGTCAAAGAGATAATGAGAAGGGAATTACAAGCGAGAATTGATTCCGACGAAGTTAGGCATGACTTGTAACCCTTTCCGTATCGCATTTTACTGTTTTTCAAAAATCTAGCTTGCCAAACAGTCCCACCGTTCTACAGCCGCAGTAACTAGCGTCTATCTGTATAGTATGGCGTTTGTCATATGGTGGAACCTTCTACCCAGAAGGATGTCATTAAATTAATTCACATTAAGAAAACTTCATATATTTATATCTCGTGGCACTACCGTAGCTCGGCACAGATGTTTTCTCTTGTTCGTACTGACACCTTTCGTAGTATATAAAGGCAGCACTTTTCAAC
Organism: Varroa jacobsoni; assembly: GCF_002532875.2. Classification (NCBI taxonomy): domain Eukaryota; kingdom Metazoa; phylum Arthropoda; class Arachnida; order Mesostigmata; family Varroidae; genus Varroa; species Varroa jacobsoni. Next base: position 14,131 of record NW_019213668.1, read on the forward strand.
ATATATCCAATGCACAATAGATATCAGGTCACATTGAGGTAGACGATTAAAACGAACGTCAAAACATAACACAGTTAAAAAAAACTGTGGTGTTACACCCACGTTCTATATAAGTTATGATCGCACATTGGTTATTTTTAATTCCGTCGTGTGTAAACACCACCTTGTTTTGCAATTAACTTTTTATTATTTTAATCTGTTACAAGCATTACTAAAAACTGTGGTTCATGTACAAGCTGTTTTTCGAAAGATTAACTTTACCCATTATGCACACTATCACTAGTTAAGCCATTAATTTTTTTCCAAATAACGACGATCGAGTTAAATGCGGTGGGATCAACAATTTCCGATAGTTGCGGATTTTTGGCGATAATCGCCGTGGGAGCTCACAGATAGGCGAGGTATGGACTACGTAAGAAATGGAGGAGTAAACATCAACAGCAAAATGTGCAGGACCAGGTAACCTGTTGAGCTAGTAGGGCAATGTTGAAAACGTAATCGCAACAATATCTTCAAGAGTTCAAATATTACCACCCTTATTATTTGCCAAGTCATTAGTTAGGGTGTTTTGTTCCGTCGCTGAATGTTTTAAGAACTGGACAAATACAATACACCTTTAGCAACCTAACAGTTACCTAATAGGTTATGGTCTACTGTGGACGGATTCTCTACTGTTTTTTTTTATGAGTACATTTTAGGGAGAAGACTTCTGATCCTACTTGTCTGAATGCGTTGCAGGTGCCGCTCTAGTACAATGCTTAAACGTCAGAAGCTTTAGTTTATTGCAGTTAACAGAGAGACTAATGATAAGCGGCGATGTGTGATTCTGTATGACCTCTAGCGGTTACATTTGAGAAGAGTATACAACTCGCTAATCGTCCATTGACACCAGAATCAACTATCAATAGTGAGGGATCTTTCAAATAAGCTGAAATACTGTTAGTAATTGTTATTTGCTAAATGGAAAGCAGTTTTTCATCCTGAGGGTCAAAAACAACTGACAATCGATGTACAGAACTCGTATGGCGGTTTCGCTCTGCTCGTAGTATGAACACGGTTTAAAATGTTGTTTCTTCCAACGTATTTATCAGCAGCGTTTTGATACTGGCACTATTAGCCTAATCCGATCGTGACGTCTTTCTAGGACAGGGCAGCCCTCCAAATGCTAAAAGGGTAAACTCAATCAAAACCTAACCTGACTTATATAACATGAATTTTGCCTAATTATGTGAAAACTTACTACTGTCAAACATAACGTATCCTAGCGTTGAGAGAATGCGTGCCTGAGTACATTCTATACAATAAGTTACGAGTTCTCAAGAAAATATAAGATCTTCAGATGATGCCCCTCACTGGCATGACAAAGGTGGCATTACTGGCACAAATACACAAGGTTAAGCAGTGCTTGATTTCCATTATCAGTGCGAGTTCAGATGGCCAATGCTCGAATCTCATCAATGAAAACCGGGAAGCCGGTGTCTTGTGTGCGGATAAAAACACAGTAAATCATTTCTCATTTATGAAGCGTCTCAGTCCGCCTTGTGTAAATATATATAAATATATCAAGAGGTTGGCAGTTAACAATCAGTATTTAGGCTCCACGTTAACAGAGGTGCTCTAAAAAAAAAAAAATTCTTTCACAAACTTTCATGGCTTTTTCGGCAATAGATTAGACCGTTCCAGAGTTAGCTAGCTTTCTGCTAAGAGCACTTCAGCCATGTGTAGTGCGATATCTCACGTCATTATCAGTATTATCTGTTCAATAGATGGGTCTGTCGGTAAGGGCATGAATGTTTGAATACTGAATTTGGCCCAAACTGTTACAGGCGGCAAATTTCACTATTCAAACATGTAAATTGATTTAAAGAATTAATTTAAAAAATAGGTATTATTGGCTCAATTTACCGAATGGGGTTGTGAGGGTAAAGTTGAAAGCTAAGAAGGACGTTATCGCCTCGAATCGAGTAGCGTCATTGCTTTTGTCCTACAAGCCGTGAGACGCCTAAACTGACTTTTGTTATTCTGTCTTTTCTGTGATCCGTTATGGAACGGCTTCTCTGCTTGAACAGCTTTCACAATGAATCTTAGGTAAAAGTTCCTTGAGTTATATTTGCAATTTCATGAACTTAACGGGCCTGAAGCGACAAATCTATTTATAAACTGGCTAAAGCAGAGTTTGAACTTGAACGCTTTCAAATGTTTTTTGTATGTTAGTAGTGCTGGATATGTAAGGCTGTTCTTTTTATAAGCTGGATTGCTGTTCCCATATCTTGTGAGCATTCAACTTAAATTACAGTGGAGTTTGCTACTAAATTGTATACAGGTATTATTATTGATCTTACAAATGTCTAGGACTGAAACTACCGTATTTAAGAACGACGGAACATGTTATATGTTAACCACTAAAGTTATAATAAAATTTGATTCCTTAAATGGAAGTTATTTTCCACGCTGTAGATTCATTCGTGCCTTCATTTTCTATTAGAAAACAAAGAGGTGCATTTTTAAAGTAATTTAAGAAGATTCTCTCTGTTCTCTGTATCGCCTTTATATTTTTCTTCTACAAGTATGGTCAAACGTACGTGAAGTGCTGTTTAGGTAAAGGGTTGCGCTAAAACTTTTCATGATGCTGAATCCAACCATTTTAACCATTCAGACAGTCTTACAAATTTTTTTCACTAAACATTTTTCATGAATGTTGTGTATGATTTTTATCGAGGTTATTGGTCCTAACAAACGCATAACATTATATGAAAATATATACATGAAAAAAAACTTAATTGTTTATTTGAAATTCTGCTGCCAATTTAAAGGCTAACTAAATATGTTTCGTGAATCCAGACAGCACACAGGTAATGCTTTGGCGAATAATGAATATTTCGAGTGGTATAGATAATCTTGCATATAGCCGCTATCGTTATTGTTCGCAATGAAATGACGTTTGGCCTGGTCAGATGATTAGCAAGCGATTAAAAGGTGTTCACCTACAAAACGATTTGCTTACGTGACTGTAACTAGTTGGAATTACTTTGAATCACTTCAAAAAAAAAAAAGAAAATTCTAGCTGTATGATATAGATGCCAAAACTAAGTGGGTTTAGCAATGGGTTATTATATTGGTGATTATACTGTAGAATGGTCCAATTGTCGGTGCGTTCTAGTGAATAATGTTTACTCCTCTTCAACCTGTAACAGTCTGAGATATTCTCTTAGCAAATTTGGAGACGTATTAAAATAAGAGATAATTGTACATTTTTCATTAGCAAAAGCTATATTAGCGTACATGTATGCACTGACTGTTACTTATTAATAAGTAACAGTAATAATTAATAATAAAGTATCGTTTAAAGCAAGTGGCCTTAACAAACAGCCTATTCAAGTCAGTTCCCTAGTTCAAAAATTGCAATCTGGTCACCTTATACGTATAAGTGTATTATACTTTCGTTCATGGGGTTGCGGTTAGTAATGAAGATTACTGACCGTAACCACATGAACGTACCATTATAGTACCGTTACAAGCGATTCATTTTGTTTACTGACGAACGAAAGAAGTTATTAAACAATCCTTGCCATTGTAAGTATGGCAATACCACAAGACGTGAACAGTATAAATGCGTACTCGTAATACCTATTTTCTGTTTATGCTATTTGGTGCTGCCATAATTTGCATAGTACTGTAATCTTTATGTCTATATACATGTGTACTTATACATATTATATTATTAGTTACAATTCTTTATGTCACGGTACGTCATGTAATAGCGAATAGATTCTCTTGATTAATCGAGTTCATGTTATGCCTATAATGCGTATATATTTGTATTAAGATATTTTGTATAAATTTGAATGAAATCCGTTTTTCATCCTCAAACTTCAGCGGCAATATATGAAACATTTAATTTATATGAATAGCATTGTGATGTATCATCCTTTGCTTAAACTGACGTATTGATTCTGAGATAAACTTAGCAAAAATATCTGATTTGTATACGACTGTGGCTCTTCACTTTATTTTTTAGCTCCTTTTTAGAGCTAATACAGGCATCTGTTATCCAACAGATGGATTTAATTATTGAGTGTTTAGTCGACCTACGATTGTTCTCAGGCTTTACGTGCATCTATTCCTTAAACAGCAGCTCCCGTTAGCTAGGTTGCCGTTGTTTTCGTTCATATTTAAGTGCTCTAAAAGATCGATAGTAATACTACCGGATTAATATGCTTAGCTTACGTAATATATATGCATCTGTATATCGAAACTCTATCAGAGTCATAGCTAAATCCGTAGTTTATTCTTAATTTCTGCTATCTCCGGTTTGCATCTTCATCCTCCTCTATTCAACATTTACCTCCATTCAAAGTAGCCTGTATTTACGCACGCAACATACTAAATAAGCACAGAAGATGAAGCGGAAAAAGTTTCTCACATTTTCAAATGACCCTTTTCTCGAGCGACCTTTTTCATTTGTAGATACCACCACCAATTCGTACTAATAAGCGGCAAAGACAACAAAGCTCGAATTCTCCGGCCACATAAAATACACAAAATATCACCGGTTACTATCTGTTGCTGATCATCCAGAGCTACACAGGACCAAGTAGCTTTTCAAGGATCTTACTTTACTGATTCGTTGGTTGATTATCAGCAACGAATTGGTATTACTGTTCTTTCAAACTTTCTGCTGCTCCGCCTTTAGTCGCACGATATTAGCTTCTGCAGTACCGCTATCGCAAGCGCTAATATCGCCAACCATTGGAGTATTGGTTTCTTGCTGGGCGTGTTCTGATGTAGAGCTCAGACCGTCACTTAGTGGCTGCTAAGCTCACACACATCGTCTACGAATATATTAGTCTAATCCACTTGGGTGTGGGGCAGTGACAGCAAAGCTGGTCCCGGTAAGCAATTGCTATAAGAAAAGCATTATAGATTCCCTAACTGAACAACCAAAGACAATTGGCGCGGGTTTGTTGCAGTCATTATTACAGTTGTCTCTGCTGCTTTAACTGTTGTTAGTGCTCCAGAATCATCAGCACAAAGCGGTGTAAGGGTGAGAATCAAAAGCCTCCCGGCGGACAAACGACGTCATTAGCTTGTAGACGATAGTGTTAGTTTACAGCCGTTGTCTTTAGAGAACTGGAGTCGCAGTTTAATGCTTGTTTGTTTTACTACTACTAACAGCTGCGAAATCGGCGTCACTTTATTCGTCCTTACTTCTTACTGTGTACCTATTATGTTTGTTCACTCTTTTTTTAAATCGGCCGCGACAAAGAATGATGCGTTTGATTCATACTACTCCTGTGGATTCGACTCCTGTGTTTGCACGCTGCTGGTTGCTGTCCAAAAAGACTCGATGCGGAATTGAACAGAATTATTGTTTCAATTTAAATTGTGGCCTAGCAGATACGCTTGAACGTTCACAAACAACGAAACAGGAGAAAAAAATCGCCCTTTTTTTATGAACATTCGGGTACCGAACACCGCTACTTTCGCCTAGGGGTGTACGTTTTAAAGCAATATTTGTGGATAGATAAATAGTTAGAACAAGAAAACTTATACATGTTTGCATAAGATAGTAAAAACAAGTAAACATTAGAGTAAAAAGTCTTTTTTTGTTGATAAACTGGTAGGATGAACTATTTTTTTTGGAAGAAACATTTGAGATTGTTGTATTACATCGACATTGAACATTATACTTATCCAATTTATATGAAAGTGTTCTTATTACTGTTGTGATAGACTTGTCATCGTTGCGCAGATGTTAATCGGCGCCGTCACGTGCCGTACCGCGTGCCCTTAAGTGCGCTGCGATTCAGAAGCACCCTCATCACAATAGTTAATGATTTACACGATACTAAATAACTGCTATATATTATCGTTCGGTTAGATTGCACTTTCTAGAAAAAGTTGAACAGTGTTCGTTTACTTTTGTAATCTGAGTAAACTATTGATACTTCATTTCTCTAGTTTTACTATTTTAGCTGTTTTTAATCCTCGATTGAATCCTCTCTTCGAATATCCTGTTACCTCTTACCTATACCTCTTAGAGATTATACGTGAATCGCACATCGTCTCAGTAACACAGTTAATCTTACTTTTCCCTTAGTCAAAATTTTATCGTCAAAGGAGCAAAGGTTAAGGGGAAACAGGGTTGCAAGCTTCAAGTTTTATTGATGAATTGGCAGATAATTTAATTCAACATTAGGTATGGTCGACTGTGAAGGCCATTTCTGTTCTATCTCAAGGAACGGTTCATTATTTCTATTTAGCAAGGCCATTGGTAAGATGAGTTGCGAGTGGGTATCTATCGCGCTCGGTTTATAATCATAGAGGCTTTTTTTAATTTTTTATTTATTGTTAACAAAATTCTAGATAATCGTTGGATCGTCTCAATATTATACTTGAGTTATGACGTTAGCGTAAAGTTATTGTTTAGGAGTTATGTCAGAATCTGCAAAGCGACAAATCTATTTATAATATCTGTGACAAAATGACAGATTGATTTGATCTAATACTATATAAATTGTTATACTCTAATACTGCAAAAAAAACATACATAAAAATACTCTAATACTATAGATTGTTCTAATTTTATTGTGTATTGCTCTGCTAAGCTATCATTATGTTAATAATTTGGGACATGTCGTTTAGATGGGCTTCTATAGATAATTGTCGTTACTCAGTAGGGTGGTGAATGATTCTCATCGGCTTCGGATCGCTTAAGCGAATTAATTATATGACCATTGCTTCTATGACAGAATCATTGCAAAAGACGTCTATATAATGAATAAGTGTACTTTACACATGGACATGCTTAAAATTTCTCTGCTACGCTGGCTAAATATAGCAAGGTTCCCGATTTAACCTTTGCGATTGTTTGTCGCCGACTTGCCCTCACATTTTTTCGATGGCGCGGTGATGAGGAATGTACGTTTCAACACTCTTTGACAACTTATTTCTACGAAAATGCATGAGTTGCTAGTTCCCTGCGATGGCATCTTTACGAAACAACGGTGTATCTCGCAGGTGTTCGCAAAATATTCGGAGTGTCGTACCATATTTATAAGAAAGAGCTACAAAAATGTTCTGTGTGTGGTTACTATATGTCATATAAAGTATATCATGAAACTTCATCAATAACTAATCTTTGTTTTAGGAAAAAAGAAAAAAGTTAATTCGGTAAATTAACCAGAGAATTTATATAAATACTTACACGTATGTAGCATGTTGCTTCCTACTTCTTGACAAAGATTATTTTAATCATCAGTTCCTCCGTAGTACATAGCTTAACCTTTTACGTGACAACCGGTGTTTCAGATCGCCATATGACTCTATTCCAATTAGGCCATATCGATCCAATCTAGTCCTTTAGTTACAAAAGACGCAAATCTCTGCCTCGTGAGATTTTTATCTTATTGTTGGAATAAATCTTTGCTAATCGCGAATGAGTCATTGTGCAATCTACAATTGCGGCGCCTCTCAAAAGCCGAGGATCTAACTGACATTATTTTTCTGTGCTACGACGATATTTACCAGTTCCTCAATGCGTACGATAGCCGAATAGCGCCCGCATCGTGATTTTGTGTTGACCCCGGTAAACAGCTTCAGCCGTTTGCGTAGAAACTGTAAGGCCATTTCTTCTATTTCTCTGGACTGTGATGTGAAAACAGAAATAAATATGTGGTTATGATAGCTACGATGACGTAGTCTTGTATCGCAAATTGCATTAGTGTTTGCGAACGGCTTGTAAAACGAAATCTGTATTTATGTCCGATTCAAAAAGCGCGCCCATTTCTGCTGTTGGGGTGTCTATAATGGGTGTGATCAAAAATATACTTTTTAAGGCGTGAAACTTTTGTCTCAGTGTTATAAAAAACCAAAAAAGAATTGACCTGAATTTGGTTGGATTATCGCGGAAGACAGAGGTGATTAGTCGACTCAGATAGTGAGAGATGTAACCAATGTTATCCCGCTTTACTTTTGTAAGTACATTTACTATTTAAATAGTATGCTTGAATTTAGTGTTGCTCGATGCGTATAATAATCGCTAGATTAAAATAATTGGTATATTGGTTTATCGGTAGAGTAGAGTAGATAGGTTCGTGCATAGCCTATGAAACAACTCGTATTAAATTGACGTCTTTGCCTAGTTAGACCTATTTTCAAAGACGCTGGTTAATTCCTTACTTCTAAACTTGTATCATGAGAACCAGCACCATATTGCAGGGATTGCATAATATTAAAAATATCTTATTTTTACCGTGCAACTCGTAGCATACAATCAAAAAGGAGATGGCGTTAAAATATCTTTGTTAGAAGTGAGTTCATTGCGTGACCAGAAAACGTGACGTGTTCGACCTATGGAAAACCCTTTCCTAGAAGAAGAGGGATACCACTTAAGTGAATGCATACACATAAGATGTATTGCTGTCTTGGTGACGCACTACTGCGCCCACAGTCGATTGCCTAGAGATGATGGACTGATGACACGGTTTCAACATAGTGGCTAAACCGATTTCACCGGCCTCTCTTGACACTTAGGGCACTTCACAAGAAACTGGAATGTTTGTCTTAGTAGTTTAGATGGATCTATTTATACAAACAGTAACGTTAAGGACGTTAACAAACATATGTGTTAACTAAAAGTGCTTCTTCTACAGTATAGTAACATTAGAAGCAACAAACAAAAATTTCCCGTATTATTTGCCTACTGTGTCAAATAAATAACCCAAAATGCACACAATACAGAACAATGCAATTCATTGAAAAACTGGCTGAGAAAGCAACTTCGTTCTTTAATCATTTTGTAAATTTTCATGTATCTCATATCGGTAGGACAACTCAGTTTAACAACTGACGTAAGAATGCTTAAATCCCAAATTTATGAAGAAACATAATCGTTATTCTTGCGCTTGTTGCCTTTAGGTTTGTTATCGTGATCCTTAATGGCGGCAATTTTTCTGCTTCGGGGTGTCCAGCGGTCCAGTGTGCAGCCTTGTGGGTCGTTGTAGATTGCCCATTTTATCGTTTTTCGTCTCCTGCATGTCAATGTATTTTCCTAAAAATAAGTGTAACATATCAGTGGATTTAATTAACCGTGCCTTTTTTGGATTAAGTCTTGCCCAAACACTCAACCGGTGAAACTATTTACTAAGAAACGGGAAAATAAAGAACTATTTTTTTGGCTATATTCTTGCATAACTTAATTGTTATATCTTCACAATAAAACATTCAACATCAGAGTAAATTAGCTTTGACTGGTCTGACGATGATTCGATAAACACATTATATAGCTTACCGACCCTGTAAGTCTAATAGTAAGAGCGCTAAGAAGTTTGTATATATAATGAATATAGAGTATATCTATGGTTTAGGAAGTAGTGCCCACCAGGTGGATAACAGTTAATAAGGTTTCATCCTTTTAGCAGCTTTAAGATACTAAGCTAAGGGAATGTGTGCAAATCAGTTTATAATTATTATGGCCTTAGCTCTTGGAATTTGCTTCTATGATAAGAAAAAAACAACCTGTTAGCTTTGTGAATTGCTACTTTCTTGTTCTATTGTACTTTTTCATAATCAAGTTACGTGTAATATTTTTAAACGTATGATCAAAAGAAAGGTCAGTCATAAAGCTTTAAGATTTATCCTTAAAAAGTATAATCATAACCGAAGACGAGATAGCGTACCCAAAATTTTTGAAAATCGATTTTTACAGACTTGTGGACTCAATACCTGCTTTGAATTTTTTTATCTTAAGACCTTTTCGAATACAAACTTCTTTAAAAACTCGCAGATTCTACTTTACCAGCTGATTGATCCAACTGTTGAGAAAAGTTGTTTGGGTCCGGATAGCTATTTATCTATTGATTTATTTAAAGCGTGTGTTTTTAGGCAATCAACAATAGAGTATTTTTTATCGGTAACTGCTTCTTCAATTTTCTGTTGTCAAGCAATTGGCAATGATCAGTTATTTGAACAGCTTCCACAGCCAGATGATGGACGCTTGCCTGATAGACTATATAATCATATGCGTCATTGCGCCACGAATTTCTGCGGCGTTAAACGCATCGTAGTTGTGTTCTAGTCTAGTCGGTATCGATATCGACTGTCCCCCATTGATGTGTTTGCAACGAATATCACTATTCTAAGGTTTGTTAGCGTTCATTAGCGCCAATTTATGAGGATCTAGCATGCGAATTCTAAAGCAATTCCAGAACCTAAATTGTTCATGAGTAATTGCTGTCTGTGTGAAAACAATACAGAAGGTAATAATGCGTATACAGTAATTTCAGGTTTGTCATTGTAGGCAGGAATAGTCGTCGGCCATAAGAGTCCCTGTTTGTCCCAAGAGAGTTTAGATAAGATTCTAAGAACTTTTCAGGAACCACATAACAGGTGTTGCCAAAAAGTACGGATTAGCCAGACATTCGATATGCTTAGAGCAATTGTACCAGCTACCGGCTTTCCACTTACTATTATCAGGAAATCTATATGGTATATCGGAAGGAATTAAGGACAATGGTGGAAGCCTGGAACCGTGCGGTCTCTGGTTTCAATCTCGCACAACACATTCACACCTATAGTGTTTCCTACTTGTAGATTTGCCAATAAAGTAATTGTTCAAATGATTATTGCAAAGAACTTAATCAGCTACGACAAACGGTCATATAGCCACAGAGAAAAACAAAAAAGCTGGCCATTTGCCTACGTAGTACTATAGTGATGAATCTTGTTGTTAAGGTGCTTCTTCCTCTATTACTCGCAGGCCGTAGTTAGGCAAATGAAAAGTAATCTTTTTCTGGTGGTCTTATTTCGACAACTAACAAACTGTTGTTTGCAAAATAAGAAATTTCGTTCAGGTATTTGTGTGCCTGCTTTTACTTAACTAGCTCTCGTCAGAATTGAATGTAGTAGCCAAGAACATGAAATCCATGTACACGAAGATGGAATTGCATATGAAATCTAAATATAACTGAATGTACTTAACATAGCCTAAGCACTTACGACTAACAAAAATTCGATACGAGCTTCTTAACGCCGCTGGCACTTTAAGGCATGTGCATTGAGATAGTTATCGCTTTCACTGATCAGTTTAGACAGCGGTCTCGTATAGGCTTTGATCTGGGCCTTACAACTCTAGATCGTCAGTGTTTTTCTTTTAAAAAGCATTGGTAAAACGCTAACATAAGCGCTATATACAAAAGCGATATTGTTACAAATTGTAAACTATTGTGAAAGATAACGTCGAATAGTAACGAAGCGCCAGACAAGGAACGGGCTTGGCGTTGAGCTGCAATGGCCGATGGGCTGACGATATAGCATACTACTATGTCTTCTACATATAGGTAGTAAAACAACTTGAATTCAAATTTCTCGAAATCCAGCTGCACTTGGGCAAGGTTTTCCTATTTTACTTCTTTAGAGCAGTGGAGAGGGCAATAGCGAAGGGTGCTGTCTCGAAGTGAGTTAAAAAGAGATCGAATCGAGGACACGTAAGTTCAACTCGTCATGCAGAAAAAGATGGACAAGAAAAAACGTAAACGAGAGAAGGGTTGACAACCTTATTCATGCCCCGTCAGGTCAGGTCAGCAGCGGCACGATACGTCGTAAATAATTCTCGAAGTAAAATGTTTAGTGAATTGTGGTTTTTCGCTACTGAATAGCTCCCGTTGACGTATTGTAATGACTCATTGTCTGCCTTACACTCAAAACCGATTTGAAATATACATGCGGGTCCATACACTTAAGTTTATTATTGATCAGTAAACTCCGGACGCTTCGGACGAACATTGCAAAGACAGACAGGGTCCGGCGCGATTTCATTATAGAAACTGCTACAGATAGGAAAGGCTAACTGCTATTAGGAAAAAAAAGTCAATTCCGGCTGAAATTTTTATAACGCCGGCTGTCATACGACTGACTACATATACAGGGTACGGTATCTCAGTCGGGAAAACTTTGAGGGGTTATCTGTCGTAACAGGCATGTGTTCATTTGCCATTTCTGGCATTAGAGGAAAGCATGTTTCCTTTAGAGAAAACTAACAAGCTTGTCATGATAGAAAACAGTGGGTTAATCTTTTTATTGTAGTGAAAAAAGAGCTACTTTTCAATTTCGTTGCGATGGACGAATATTAACATAAAAAATTTCTGGGAAATCAACGTTTTGTCAGTCCTCGTGCAGCTTCTGAGAAATCCCAAAAATATTTCTGAGACAAACCGGTAAATTTTCGATAGATTTTAGATTTACAAACCCCAGAAATGTACCACAAGAACTCAAGAGTCACTATTCATCTAGGGCTTAATTTAAAAAAATGAAATGTTAATTGATAGTTGGCTCAGCTAAATAAAAAATGAAATGTTAATTGATAGTTGGCTCAGCTAAATATATTGATTAGTACTTTCGAGCTTGCTTGCGTTTGTTTGCGCATTTTGAACTCTCTAGCGATTCTGAGCCTTGCATTTTTGCAGCACTTGGCCTAATAGCAGTCCAGAATTGAATTGCCAGTTATTTTATATGTAACATATTTGAGCGAAATTTGGCAAAGTTATGCCTGCCAGTATAGCTTGACACGCGCCTACAGTTGAAAGGGCATTTGCGAACTAAGGAAGGAATATTCTGAAAATGGGTAGTAATATGGCTTTAGTCCCAAATTTGAGCTGTAGTCTCGATGCATTCTGACTATATTGAATAAACATAATCGTTAAAAATGACACTTCTAGCAGATGTTAAAAATTCCATTGAGATATGGTTTTATTTAGATACGCAAAAAAGAGGTTCCTGTTTTTCTTGTTTAGGTTCTGTATCCTGTAGAGAACCGTTTGTGTCCGATTTTAATGTTTTAATCATTGATGCATTAATATGATCCATTTCTCAAAAAAGGTAATTTCCAAAACGTCTTTGTTTTCGCTGTAAAACGTATTAGACAACGAACCACTGCAGGTTATGGTCATACTCATTTTTTGCAAGCTATGAACATACATGTAGGATCTTCTTTTCTATCATACATTCGGTAAGTACTTTACAATTAAACAAAATTATAGGTATATAGCTACCTATGATGGGTTATACGAACATGTTCGCCTCCTGCACTCAATAGGTTCTCGGAAAAGAAGCAATGTTGTGTCCCAAAAGTGATCTCGAGGTGAAGATCATTGCTTAAAAGAAGAAAAGGAACCGTTGCCCACGTCGGTCAGGTTGACGATAATGAAGGCTTTAATGGTACTCCCATATCGTTGGTAGATAAACCTGAATAGAGGTGTATGTTACACACAGTCAGTCGAGGGCACTTCTGGTGCTTGGAGGAATACTCTTGACAAAAAAAGGTTTTTCCATGCAGTATGTCGTATGAGTAATTGGGCAGACAAATCAAATGATCTACATGTAATACTCGCGGCAGTAAGCTTCTCCTATTTAGAGTTAATTTTCCAATATCTGACCTTTATTTTGCCGTTTTGACATAACTGTTATTACATTCCCAAGCAGTGACAAAGCCCAAATCAGATAAACAACTTTGATAATCATTCTTTTCCTGAGGATTCTAATTTATGAATAGACATACACAACTTATGGTCGCATCCATTAATCCTCCAGTGCTAAAAATGTATCCTTGATCTTGAGACTTGAGGAAGGTTTTTGGGAAAGACGAAAAAGTAATACGTTTATGTGGAGATATTAGCGCCAGTAAATTGTAGCAACAAAATCTAGGCCAGGATTTAGACACATAGTGCTTTTGAACCTCCTCGGCTGCCTCTATTTTGTAAACATGTTTTTGGAATCACTTCCTCGGGTAGCGTCAAAGACTTACCCTCGACCAATAGATTAGCCGGAATGGGTCTTGTTGGAAACGTTTCTGCAACAGCCCCATGAAATGGCATGTATGGTAGCCATTTGCCAACACTGAGTCAGCGATGGCCGTATGTTCATGATTATCAAGGCAACGTACTCATATTCGTATCAGCCACCCATGTCACGCCCTAATTAACGTTTTACTATTGTACAACGGTATTCTACAGCTCTAGTTTTTCCTTCAGCGCCCGTTTTGCGTTTCTAAGCTATATGCTTCATAGCTCAAAATCATTGGTTTTTCACTACTGTTAAGCTTGGGCACCAAAGTCCGTCTCTTTTTTTTTGTTAAACACTGTGAGGGAAAAAAATAAACATTGAAAATAGGATCATAAATCCGTAACACCTTAGCTTATTAGCTAAAATAAACAGCTGTAGATTGCTCAACTAAGTGAACAATTACCATTTATTATTTTTTTGGACGTATCGAAATACTGTTTTTTTACTGTGGCACATTGTTTTAACGCAAGAAAAAAACTTGCAATAAAGTTTTGGCGTAATTTCTTACGCTTGGAGCTATTTAATTCCGTTTGTCAAAAAACGAAAACTAAGGTTTTTGGTCAATCCTCTGCATCCTGATACAATAAGAGACTTTCAGTGGAATTGTGTACGCTTCACCAAATAAGAACCTATTGAAGGTTCGTAACAGAATTGGTAGGCAGAAGTCTCAAAAGCGATATTAACAACTACATTTAGATGTAGAAAATCAGCGAACTAGTTTTACCGACAACTATAGAGGCAGGTGGTCGTTATTTAAATTCCAAATTCAAGCTAATGGACGTGGGAGACCATTAGAACTAAAAATCGCTAGGATGGAATGGCGTTTCGATGGTGACACTAACGCCGATATAACTGCTGTCATTGTTGTTGTAAGAATTTTGACTTTGACGAATTTTTACTGCTTGACTTATAAAAGCGAGGCGCTCTGCTGTTGTCTGAATTTGATGAACAACGAATGATAATGATAAAACTTATGGAATGATGGCGTTGTGCTTCTCATCTGCCCAAGAGTAAACACTATGATGAAAGAAACAAGAAATAAATCAGTTTTAGGTTTTTCTCTCTAGCTGGCCAGTTTTAGGCATTTTAGATCACTTACTAGTGGCGGTCATATCAAGCCTTTGATAGCCTGCTGTCTCCGTTGGTATTATTACAAGCGATTACACAACCTAAGTAAAATCAGAGGGATAATAACCTCTAACAACATTACGTAAGAACCGTCATGTACGAGCACATCTGTAGATTAGCGATTGCCTCTTGCAGTTTCTACATAGTGCTCACGAACTTTTTTAAGAAGCGTTCTACCTTTCTGTGTAGCCTGTTCACGTAGCATATTAGCCTTATGTTGTTTCGAGGGTTTCTGAGCTAGTTGACTTTTCATCACGATAGCAAAAATCTTTCTCGCTTTACATATATGCTGAAATCAATTTCAAGCTTCAACATGATTGCTTACATTTCTAAATAGATAATGTAATGTAGGGTAGTTACTTTCAACCAGTCGGAACTTAGTCTAGACTGATCCATGCATCGTTTATTTCTTCGTTTTGCTCGATTACCAATCGATGTGGTGTTACTTCACTGGGGTAATGGCGCTCCGTCAACTAGATGAATAGCAGTGTCGCTAACCTGCTGCTAAGATACATTATTGCTATATTATTGAAGCGTTCCAGATGCCCACCACCATCAGGCTTAGTCTGTTCTTTTTAGGCCAATAGCTCATTTCCAGTGGCGTTACGATTGTCGTCTTCCCTCTATTCGTGTGAGCGCCATCGAAGCGTGGTCATCAAGTCTCAATTAAAGTCACGGCTCAAACGTTGTAGACATACACACTCATGAAGCACGACTTCACTAATTTCATTTTCGCACATTAATTCTAAATGACAAAAAATTCCAAATCTGCATAATCGGGCAGCGACTGTTGAATTCCTCGTGTCTTATTATCAACAGGTTTGTTATCTCTTGTGTGTTTACTGGCATAATATTAAGCCACTAACAGATAGGTAGCGGTTCTAAGATCGAAGAGTTCAAATGGGGTGTCACGTTCTTTAGCGGTTCACGGTGGCTCGCGGCTTGAATAACGTCACTTAGTTCTCTGTCTGTTCTCATTAAACTGGACATTTGTCTGGGCAGATGGGAACTGACTTTGCAATAGCTAAACGGCCAATGCGTACTTTACAGTTAAATGATACTGTATTTTGGGCATGTTTGCGGGGCGGTTCCAAAATAGCCTTTCGGAGACGCTGCTTGAATCTTGTTTGCTTTAGATTAGCGAAAGATATTCAGTTGACAAATATAATTCAATTAAGTTTTAGTCTGCTCAACTTTTGACAATAAAAACGGGTAGCAACGCTTTTACAAATATTAACCAGATTAATTGTGCTTTGTTATGGTTAAATTTCGTAAACAAGGTTGCAGGCTAAACTTCCAATCATAACTAAGCGTACAGGAGTTAGACAAAGGCATGAGCAAATTTTCTCTGCTTAATGGACAAAAGGTTGAGGGTGAGTTATTCGTGAAAGGGCTCAGCATTTAATCATATCGACCGTTAAATCTTCCGACCAAAAATTAACGACGACTAGGACGTTTCACCAATGAAAAAGACAAACAATAAAGCACATGATCACAATAAGCTGATTAAATTAATAAAATAAATAAGTAGATAAATGCTAGCATTCTGCCATGTATTTTGAGTGTTATCTTTTCTATTTTGCTGTAGTTTCAGGTTTATAATAATCAACAGATAACCAAGCCAGTCTAACGTGGTAGTAAGCGATCGACACCGACATCGCCTACGACCACTGCAGCTGCTATCAAAATGGATCTCGTCAAGGGCATGTTGACTTCGGTTCGACAGTTCTATAATGACATCAACCCAGCTACGTTGACTGGTGCCATTGATGTTATCGTTGTCGAGAAGCCAAATGGTGACCTTGCTTCGACGCCGTTCCATGTTCGATTCGGCAAGATCAATGTGATGAATTTTGTTGGGAAGACCGTTGAGATTTATATCAATGAGAAGCCAACTGACCTACGTATGAAGCTGGGCGCCAGCGGAGAAGCATTCTTTGTTGAGGCAAGTGACGAGGAGCCGCCGGCGAAACTGGCAACTTCGCCACTGCCGGACGACTTGCTCTTAAGCGATAACGAACAACCGATTATGCGACCTATTTCGTCGCCAGGCCTAAGTCACTCGAGTCATTCGCCCCGTAAACGTTCAGACAGTTCACCTGCCATCGTAGTTAAGCGTCGGGATTCCGACAGCGAAGAAGCACACACAGATATGCCAGAAGCCAAGGATAAAAACTCAACCGAAGTAGAGGAAACTGCTGAAAGCAGGCCAAGCGGAATCAGTCCGGATGAGGATGATAGCCAAGCCAAAGACAATAACATTGTTGACCCAAAGACAACTGACGCGAGCGGCAGCTTTAACGTTACAGCGATAGACGATGAGGAGAAACCGCTTGATACCGTAAATACAGCTTTGGGAGTAATAGTTAGAGATCAGCCGGCAACAGTCGGGCTACAAAGTTTATCGCTGGGAACCGAACGGACAATTCAGAAGGTCAAGAAACGCCGAAGAAAAATAAGTAAGCAAGTGATACCTGAAAAACCAACCGCTCTAAATGAAAATAGCTCGAGTGACGCCGAAGAGACACAGTTCCATATGGACGGGGTCATTAGCAACGATGAGAGGTTATCGTTGCCAATGTCCTTGACAGCATCATCAGCAACAAGTCCAGCTGGCCCAACGGGCATAACAGCGACGACAGCTGACGATAGCTCTCCTGTACTCAGCTCGCAAGAAATGAAAACGGCGAAAACAACACAACTTAATGTATCCACCTCACCGACGCGCAACAGCGACTCCAGCAAAGGCGTGAACCGGAAGTCCGCCTTGGAGCCGGTTGAGAGCAACACTTCGAACACCACCGTTACAAGTGACGATGAATTTGTATGTTATTGTCTTTACATACACTAAGCTAACATATCTGTTCTAAAAAATCATGGCACTAATCGAATAGCAAAGGCCCATTATTAGCATAAGCTCATACATGAAAATTCCTCTGACATTAATTACATTCTCGTCATTCAAAATGTGACTTTTTTTCATGACTTAAGCTAGGTACGCTTTAATCCTCCATTTGCAGTCATATTACCAATACGTTTGTTTGGTGTTTAATATTTGTGTTTTTTGTTACGCCGTTCTGTTTTCGTATACTCCTTGGCCTTTCATTGCAGAACTGGGCATCGGTGGCCTCGGGTGTTGCTCCTGCGCGGCTCACTCCAGCGGGATCGAATTTGGCAGCTGGGACGTCACTTGCTGTCAGCGACGGAGACCTTTCTGACAACGATCGCCGTCAACGCAATCGGCCTCCATCACCTGCCAGGTCTGACACCCTGGTAGAATTAGGTCACAATAACGAGGAGATGCGTGGAGTTGAGTGGTCTTGGGGAGAGCTACCCGAAGGTGAAATACCACCACAGATTCGGGCACTTTCCCCAGCACCGGGGTCGCTTCCAGAAACGAACGGCACCAAAAATAACAGTTCTAAGATCCGAAACAGCAACGATAAGGACAACAAGAAAGATAGCGTTTCCGCAGCACCCAGCACAAGCCTACAAATGAATGACGGCTCAATTACTCCGACGTCAACTCAGCCAAAACAAGCAGATGGACTCTACCTTGACGACGTCCTTGCTCAAACAGATCCCGCTATGCGAGAACGATATATTGGCTCCAATCCACGACGTGCTACGCCACGTACGAGCGCCCGACCTACTGGACACTGGGATGGCGAATCTGGCAACGGGCCGTCGCTGTCACAATCACCGCAATCTGGACTTGATTCGGATTGTGAACCCGATCCGCGACATCCCGTTTTTGACTATGGTCTTAAAAAATATTCGGACCTAGCTATGTCACTTTGTGGGTTTGACAGAATCGACGAAGAAGGGAGTGAGTATGAAACAAAACTAGATAAGACTGTTAGGTCATCGTTGTAGTATATATATATCCAAAATAAAAAAGTACACCTCTCAGAATAGAGCCGCGAGTCTACCTAAGTTTTGAAAAAACAAGAGATTTTAAGGTAGCGGCTGCTACTACTTCCAATCTAATTTAAATAGTTAAATAATTAATCCTCAGCTGTTCTTCAGACCATTTGTTTCAAAAGCGAATGAATATTTTGTCTCCTATTCCTTTCAGTAGAGCAACGTTTCCTCGCTCACGTGATCACGTACGATGAATTCTGCTTAAACCCAGACATCCTTCACGAGCCAAATCTCGTCTTTAGAATGAATGGGAAATTTTACAACTGGAAGTGCATAGCACCTCAGATGCTGTCACTCGCAATGTTCCAAAGACCGCTCCCAGCAGTAAGTAGGCCATGGAAATGTATTATCATAACATGTTACAGTTACCAAAAGCCATAGTATCAAAGTTGCTAGACAATGAAATGTTTTTTTTGGCATTAGTAAATTTTATTATTTTTTCAAAATGAGTTGACTTGTATTTACTTTTGCAGGTAACGATGGAGAAGCTTCGAGCGGAGCATCTTGCCAAGAAGAAGGTAATTAGCCCGCCCCAGGTAAAGTCGCGCGGGTGGTGGTGGTCACGAGGGGGACCACAGGAAGATGTGACCGACGGAGCGGTTGAAAAAGTTGAGGGCTATCCAGCCAAACAAGACATTACTACTCCCATCAAAGGAAGTAAAAGCGGTGAAAGCAAAAGACCAGTGAAAGATACTACCGAAGAAAAAACTCTATCTGATGAAGAGCTTTTGGCTAACCAGCTAATGGAAGAAGAGCTTACGAAATCTCACAACAGGAAATCGCTGCGTTTGTCATCCGATAAGCTAAAATCGTTAGGATTGAAGCCCGGCACTAACTTGGCCGAATTTAAAGTAATCACAGCATACCAAGGCACTTCAGTGTGCTCCTGTCACATCTACTTGTGGAAATCAACCGACAAAATCGTTATTTCCGACATTGACGGTACTATCACTAAATCTGATGTACTAGGCCACATACTGCCAATAATCGGCAAGGATTGGGCACAAAGTGGAGTCGCATCTCTTTTTAACAAAATCGACCGAAACGGTTATAAATTGATTTATTTGTCAGCCCGAGCTATTGGTCAGGCGCAGTGGACAAGGGGTTTTCTACGTTCACTAAAACAAGACAACCTACTCCTACCTGACGGACCCGTTTTGCTCAATCCAACATCACTTCTCAGCGCATTACATAGAGAAGTGGTGGCCAAAAGCCCTCACATATTCAAAATCAATTGTCTAAGAGACGTGAAGCAATTATTTAATGCTCCTGATGGCACACCCGGACAGCCTTTTTACGCGGGCTTCGGTAACAAGATGACAGATGCTCTGTCCTACAAGACCGTGTCAGTACCGGTTAATCGGATTTTTACCATCAATCACCGAGGCGAGGTCAGTCAGGAGTTAATGGGAAATGTCGGACGAACCTATCATTGCCTAGGGGAAATAGCCGATCTTATCTTTCCACCACTTGAACCGTCGAGAGAGAATGCGAAAGAGCAATTTTCAAGTTTTAGCTACTGGAAAGAAACCCTACCCGTTGTTGAGATCGAAGATTTATCCAAAACCTCAGCGACCACAACCGACTCTGCCCCACCTAAACCGCAATCGGACTCGTCACCACTTAAAGAGTCCAAAGTGAGTTTTTTAGAGGCAAGGTAAACCATGTCTATTCATCTATTAATTATACTTATGTATTGTTTGCCATTATAATAATATCGTCAATATAAGTATTAGAGAGAGAGAGAGAAACATATTTTGCGGTCACTAACCTTCTGACTGAAGTAAACGATGTCCAAATGATATCAAAAAATAAATGCATCATCTAATCCATGATTTTTTTTTAATGTATGCGATTACAGGACCCGAAGATTTCCAAGAAACCCGGGATGTAGATATTGCTACAGGAAAAAAATTAGGCCCCACCGGTTTTCACCATCGTAGAACAACGGCGGTACGGCCTTTCATGCAAAAAAAAAGAAACCAATACCCATTTAAGTGAGAAAGATAACTGTTATTATGAATTATTAATAGGTGAAAAAGAAGCGAACGTTTTAACGACCTGCACCCAAAACCGGATCTTAAAAGGCGCACCGATAACATTATTAATGGTGTGGACAAATGTCTTAATGCGGGAAAAATATGCAGCTATATCGATGAAGAGTGAGTGTTACCTGTAAGTGTCGAGGTGTAAACGTTACGAATGGCTGTTATCTGGTATGTGCTAATTTTATCGGGATGTGCCTATACAAAAAAAGAGTACGACAAAATACGACGGAACTCATGGCTAGAAGCTTTTCTGTGGGGTGACTAATGAGATTCAAGTCCAGTTGATAATAACTAAAAAAACGAGAGCGCGATTGTAGAAAACATCAAAGAACAGAATTAAACGAAGCCGAGAAAAAACAAGCCTCGATGAAAATGCATTAAAATGTACCAAATAAGTGACATCATTACAAAGCAGACAGAAGGAATTAGTGAAGAGCGAGTAATAGAGGTAGCGGTATTAGACAACATGCAAAAGCGATGGAATGGACTTCATGCGTAATAAAAGAAACAACGAAAGAAGAGGAACGAACTGAAAAATGGGATGAAGTATGACGTTAACATCGTTTACATAGTAACTACTAGTAAATATCAAATGTGGGCTAACTGTATCGATTTGTTTCTTCGCCCATCGGATAGCACGATTGCAAGCTTGCGCCAACGTATCAACCTCTAATACGTCCAAATGCACATGCAATGCGAGTACGACGTTTGCTTGGTTTCTCGGCACAAATGTAGCGAGAAAGAAAGTGTGTGAAAAAGCAGGAGTCTATATGACTGGTGTTAAGTAGTAACGATATATTTTATACGATGCCCTTCCTTTTATACATCATTGCCAGACGGTACGCAGGCAATCGCTGGGTTGTACGCATATAATGCTGTTATCCACACGACACATGAAAAAGGTTCCGGACGAAAAGTCGATGAAACAAAGTTTCGTTTAAATCTAAAAAATTGTGTCAAGGAAAACCCTGGTTAGGTAGGATGATTGCCATCATAGATAACCTTTTAGTAACGACGTAAATAATGACAGCAAGTGTGCTTCATCTGCCTTTTATTATTGCGAACCCCGAATCGTATGTCCAATGAAGATGTTGCAAAATGTACGCGGATGAATGCCGTTTTTGTGGTTGTCTAAAAAGAAATAGTTTCATTGCCCGTATATATATAAATGTTCATCAAGTAGTGTCGCCTAGAAACAGAATTATTCATCAAACTATTTAGAAAAACAACGACGACAACGGCGTTAAGTAATGATGCCAATAGATGAAATATATACATGATACACGTGATCCATATGAATCTAAGTACTTACTATATTTGATTGCTTCCTGTAGTTTACTACATTAGTTACATCTTACACATGTCTCTTACGTAGTATTCTTTCGACGTTAGCTCTGTTTTCTCATTCAATTTTCTTGGCTGCTATAGATAAATGATGATTATGATGGTGGTATATATACATATATATGAGATAAAAATATAGTCATAAAGCTGTTTATTTCTGCAGGGAGATATCCATGAACTACTGTCCACATACTATGCCCAAGCGGTGAGTGAAATTAATCACACATATAGAGGCAAAGCAAAGAATGTGTTCGTAACACGACAACTAGGCTAATGAAACGTCAGAAACTGTTTTCCAAAGCGTCATGTACATATGATACTCTATAATGGTCAAACAAGATATTGGTGGCCATTATATTGAAAGAACAAAACTCACATAAACAACAAAATAAAAAAGAAACACAGTGAAACAGACGAAACACAATATAAGAAGCATTGCGACTTTAAGCTACAAAAAACGTGTACAATGAACTAAATAAAGCTAATAATAAGGTAGAAATAAAAAATAAAAGTAATCTATCTTTGAACTGTAAATCTTCATATCAAAGTATTCATAACAGACTCCGAACATAACAGACTTAAGTCATTAGGAGTTATATCGGATCGACAAAAACAAAGTAAAACTGAGCAGCGTAAGATGAAGAGAAGCCCATTTTGTCTTTATTTTTCAAATTTACGATGGGTTGTATGGAAAACTAATCTCTATATAGAAGTAATCCCGTGATGAAGGTCTAATTACGGAAACATAGAATTATATTTATTATGTATAGATCGCCAAATCGTACTAGTTTGTAGCACTACCAACATCGCCTCATTCAGATTAACACTTATGTTATTTTATAATAGGTTTCGCATAGTATTAGGACTTATACCACCAATCCCTGGCTTACTAAGTCGAGAACTTAACCGCTCAAGCCACCGCACCTAGAAAGACAGTAGTGAGTTCTGTAAAAAGGGAAACCATATACGCAGAAACGCTATAATCAATTTGTGTAGTAGTGCAAAACTAGGAAATCGGCCAAGAAAATCCTATCGCTCATCGGAAGTTGGACGAACATTGTTTGGAAACACATTTAACGAAAAATGGGTGGCGAAATTAGCCAGTAACATACAAGGGTCATAACTCTAACAAACCATTTTTATTTGATGGGGTATACAAATAAATGGGAAGCTTCGGCGCCCTACAAACGGTAGCGTCATGACAAGTTTCATACATGTCAAATGTTGGTAAAACCACAATGCGTGGGAGATTCCTTTGTACTTATCATATTACTCAGATATAAAAGTGTCCGATTACTCTCTCTGATTGCCGGCAAATGAATTTCGAAGCAATACATTTGACGATAAATTCCTAGAATCTTTATTACTTGGTAGAGATTGAGCAAAATTCTACGTTTTTTGTTGGTTTAAAAATGGATATGATCTTCTGTCTATCTGCACACGTTATCGCTAGGATGGATAAAGAACGAATTCATATGTTCAGCTTGAAGAATGTCAACACAAAGACAAAAACGGCAGGGATTCAATTTCGATATCAAATGACTGCATTACTAGTGGGTCGAATTGCATGGTTGATGGTAAGTGCAGCATTCTAACGCGATGCATTTCGAGTTTCGCACAAACAATAGCTGATGAACATGTATTTCCCAAAAAGTCTACTCGGAGCAGAATTAGTGTCGGAATCATGTTTCTGAAACAACATGGAACGATGGATATAGCTGTACGAAGATACAACTGTTAAAAAAATGCATATCTATAATCACGCTACTGAAGTCAAGGGATTGAGAAAAAGTAGAACACGAGAAATGTCAACATGAGTCCCGTCAGCGACACAGGACTATTCTTTTTAGATTAAATATCTTTCATTCAAGTTGCATCGTTGGTTCAGGGCAGGGTAACAGAAAAAAATACACCACCGTCGTATCACCGATGATTTCACCCAACGCTCTGTACTACGCAGTAGGCCAATGGGACATGCGACGAGATGCTGGATTGCACCCGCTTACCCTTGGCTGTTAATGGATTTTATTAGTACTTTATTAGTACCAAAAAGAAGGCAAAGGGCGTGCCTACGTGTGATATTGCGACTGTAAGCATCCAGTTTGTGGCAGCCGGATTTGCTATCGGATTCTATTTGCTGTTGGCACAACAAGATGCGGAAGCGCGACACAATTGGAGCGTGAGAACGAGTACCAAGGGCGACTATACTACATAAACGCAGAAACAAATGGAGGCGATGAACAGCGACAGACAATATGACGGCGTCGTTTCCATCAACATATTCGTAAGACACTACTCTCAAATACGTGTGTACCTAGAAGTGAAGCGGCTTCAGGTGGGATGTAGCTCATATTTCATACTTTGGAGTTTCTGTAAAACGTTGGAATCATTTCGTATGCTTACTGACAATCTAATAGAAACGTGTGCATTTATCTACCTCGGAAACATGAAGACTGATAATTTTTAGTTCTGTGAAGAGACGATATTGTTTAATCATACAGCGCGAAAAAATTTTTCAGCAAGACGGAAGTAATCATGTTGCAAAATCTCAACTACAGAGCACGCTGCAGCTTGCATACTAAGCTAACGATTAACTTAGAAACGATGCCTCAGCAAAAATTGATAATTATAGAAGAAACACTGCCACCAAATTCAACATTACAGAAACAAAACAAAAGTTTAGGGCCCTTATTATGCACGTTATAACATGTGTGCCTTTTATTTTTAATAGAAGAATCCCAAGATCTTGCCTCCAAGCTTCTTCCTACGGGCCTCCTCATGATCCATGACCCCGCCAGATGTAGTCATCACTACGTAGCTGAAAGAAGAATAACAAATAGCGTATTTTGAATCGATATTCTCAAAATAAAAGAGTTAAACGGTAAGAAAGAGAGAGACATTTATCCATATGAAATAGGCATCCGTGACCGAACACTGATTGGTATATAGATAAGGATAGTAACGTACCATAACTCACTACAAAAAGTAACTACGATCTGTACCCTGATTAATCATGTCAGCTTCAACGTAAGCAAACAGTATTGACCGTCAGAGCTATGAGAATTGTTTGTTTAACCCCCGAGCGAAACATTCTTTTGCAGAAAATGGCAACGAATGCATTATACGAGGGACCTTTTTACAAACTTCCGGTCACAAATTTCCGAAACGGATAGACCAAGCCGAATTATGATGGTTACATTTACTAATGTCATCTTAATAGTTTACTACCAGCCATAAACATTTCTTGCGAGACCATCAGTTTACTACACCCTTCTTCCATTCGATTCTGAAGCACCACCAAAATCCAAGAATCTTGGTTACAGCAGGCACTGATCGTAAACACTGCGTCAGGTTTATTGGCATCCAAGGGTATACGCCGAGTTATTTAAAAGCTAGTTGTTTTTATCATGGTATTCTACACGACACGATGGTAGAACTCACCCGAACTGACGCGACGGCAGCAGCGACGACAGCCAGTTTTCGTAATCCCTGATTGGCACATCAAAGCGAGGCGAGATCACACCGCATTTATTGATCCGTCCGTTTAGGAAAACTACGATCTTTCCAGATCGATGATCATCGACGACCTCGTATTCGCCGATATAGCCTGCGTAATCAGGAGAGTTTATAGCGCAACATCGTACGAAATAGGAAGCAGAATAAAACGTCAGGTCATACTCTATAGCAACGGTCGTTAACGAAATGCTTTGGCCCATGATCAGAAACATGTGTCAACACAGAGTCGCGGCGCGAACTTGCGACTTTCTGCGACAAAAAATATGTAACATCATATAAGGCAAGCATTAAGTGTTATCGCACTTATACCATTACTCAAAATCAGACAGGCATGCCTGTGGTCTCAATGATGCATTTACTTAGGATACGGCTTTCAAGTCAATATCTTATGATTACATTTAGTACGGAATATGAACGAACAAGCAAACTTATTTTGCAGTAGTATTTCAAGGAAATAAGTTACTTTGAGTGAAACATTTGATAAAGAGGCACTAAAGCATGACAAGCAAACAATTGGAATAGTTTACCTAAGGTCTAAGGACGTCCTTTGGTTTCTCGTGAATACGACCTAATAAACTTTATAATAGACGCATATGAAAGCGCACAGTCCGTGAAAGCATACATACCCTTCTTCATCATGACAGTGAGAAACTTGATGATAACGTTTGAGCAGGGCCGAATCAAGACCTGGCGCTTACCGCGTTTCTCAGCATTGTTGATGGAATTCAAGGCCGAAGCCAGTACGTTAGTGCGGACCATTTCGACAACTGAAAGATAACGCAAACACACAAACCCATAAAGGACTGCATCGACAATACGTACCCACATTACATGCCGACAGAAGAATATCACTGAGATGAAAACCGGTTGGGTCTGCCACTCTCGTAGAATTGACTCCTAAATTAGATAATATAGGCTCGACCGCTCGGATATATTCGGACGCGTAATTAAAAGTTTACTTGTAAACAGCTTTCGACGAACTGATGTTCGAAAGTGCTACTAAACCAGAACACTTTGTGGGATACAGATGTGACTGACAATGTAAAGGTTATAAAACGTTTTTGTAATGACACTACATGCGATATGATTTCGCACGAATAGTTAACTATAATCAATACATGTCACGGCCAATTGCATCGGCCGGTACGATTTGGCACAGATCGACAGGAAAATTAGACCTCGTCAAAATTTTTTGATACATGATAACTTTTCGCCCAAAAGGATTAGTTTCTTTGTTCTAAGGAATCACGTGGTTGTTGGTTACACAGGCTTGCAAACGAAGGTTGGTGAAGTAGCACAAATCACGCTCGATTCCGTTCGACACAGCCTTAACAAAATCTCACTGATATCTAACACGGTCGCACGTCTAAAACCCAGCACAAAACTTTGAAAAACTATGCTAATTTTCCTCTAAACTTTACCTTGTGTTAGCCACGGCCTACGGCAAGCGAAAAAAGAATCAACGCATTTAAAATGGCGCCGAATTCAGCATTGCTCCGCGGGCGATTTGCACCGGTAGAGACCGCCATGTTTTAAATATGTATACTAAACATAAAAATGTAGAATGCACAATACTAGGCTTGGGTTTGCGGTATCAGGATTCACAACCTTTACGTTGTGTTGTTTGCCATTATTTGAAGACACATATATAGACTGAAGAATCAAATAAGGCTTTGCAGATGCGTTCGTGCAAATTCTACAATGACGTTATGGGATCTAGCACGGGCTTAGCAGCAAATGGAGTAATTGGATAGGCAACTTTGGAAAAGGATATTTCTTAAAAAGCTTTAGCTATTAATTGTTTTTTATTGGACATGCTAATCGTATTGCAAACAGCATCAAACTTCGCTTCTAATTAGGTACTTTTAGGAATCACCTTGCTAAAGTACTAAATAAGATAATTTTACTTAAGTCGCGCACTTAGGCCATAAAAGTTGTCCGCTAGCTAATTTACTTTAAAATCATGTTCGGTTTTAATTATCATCCCAAGAATATGTATACTGATTGTATATATCTATGTGGCGCTAAAAGTTCGTCGCCATTTGTCTGTTTGTTCGACGAAACGACAAATTTCTGTCGCATGTAAATTAAATGATATAAAACTGTCTTAACCTAAAGAATAGTACATGAACTACACACTATCAGCAAAGGTTTCTTTAAAAAAATAGATAGTGCATTTGTCCACTTCAAATAAATGAGTGTAGTTGGTGTCACTCGAGGGTGGTGCTTTCTTGAAAAAACCTACAATACAAAACATTGAATACCGCTTACAAACTTTCAATTGTCCATAATTTTGTTTTCGTTTAAGATTTGAAAGCCGTACTACAAAGGGTTCATTTTTACATCGAGTACCTCACAAGAGCCACAGAATATATAGAAAATTTAGGACAGGCGTGTATCATGATTGATCTTGATTGATTGCCATCAAGCGTGGTTGCGTACATGTTAAGTTCCATGCGCGACACCTGCGTGTCGAACGACTTCATCTACACCTGCAGAAGCAACACATTTTTTCAGAAAGATGCATCTACTTAGCTAATTCGGAACAACAAAAAACCAACATGGTTAACGGCAATTATAGCTGTTTGCAACTAGAACAGATTCGCGACAACTTCTTCGCACATCGATGCGTCCGCATCTTCTAGAACCAATTACATATAAAAAAAGAAAAAGTTTTAAAAGTACAATTTACTTATAAGAAAAAATATACCGTTACATATCTACAAAGCAAATCCACATTAGGAAAAATGTACTCATACTTATTCTTTGACTCGCTAAAGATGCATGGAGGATTTCTTCGTTTTTAAAAGGCTCGCATGTTCAAAGGACTACTTCTTGGAGATGACCATTGGTAGAAGGCTATTTAGGATGCTGAGTGACCACAGATGCCTCAAACAGAATAATATCTATTCGTTATTATGTTAAGGACAGGAAAAGTTGTCAATCCTTTAAGTAATTTTTTTAAGTATGAGAATGTTCAAGATGACCGATAAAGGAGGCTCTACGATGATGCTTTTGATTATCTAAACAAAGCCAGCTGCACAGTAATTCTTGTGACCAATTTAAGCCTAATCGCGGTAAGAGGACATGGAAAAGTGGCCACTGCAATGGCAGCATCAGGTATCGCCGTAACTTCGATACCTGAGGGCCATATTGTGTACTCCCGGTTCAGGTTTCTTATTTTCGTCAAGAAAAATGCAGTATCTAACGCGGGAAAAAAGTAAAAACTATAAATCTACTTCGTATGCCAGCACTTGCTGTGTAGAACGAATGCCCCGTGGTTAGCCGAGAAGCCTTGGAATCTGTTGAAGCTCCGTGATGTATGTAAAGCTAAACCGTATATGTAAGCGTACGATGACAGTATGAGGAGCCAGCTCTCTGAGGTAAAGCCGAACGACTCACCAGGCGTGAAATAAAAAAGTATAATATGATGTAAAAATTACAGTTTTATTTCTTCCTATTAATAATAGTAAAATCTTTTTTGATAACGCGAATTTCTCTTTGTTAACTTAATCAATTATGGGTTGGATCTCCCATAATATTGTTTTCGGAGTTCGAACTATAATTCCCGTAACGGACCCAGTTATAGTAAACAATAGTTGAATCAGCGGGAATGTTGGTCTGTTGCATCCACTCAAGAGACGTAGATTCAATCATTAGAAAAGGAATGTTTGGTGCGCAGTCTATTAAAATATGTGGATGGTCTACAGGGTAATACAATCTCAGCTGCAATGAGACTCATTGGAAAATATTGTGCGCTAGTATTAACAGTCTTAACTTTAAAGCCTAAAGAGCACTTTTCAGTCGGAATTGACCCATGTCCGAAAGACATAATTGTTTACCTTTAGTTTTCGATAGTGTTGCTTACGTTCATGTTTGTACCTCGTGTATCACTTAATGGTAGGATAGTACGCCTGGTGGCCTGAGGATTACTTAAAGATTTTCCCTGCGGTCATAATAGAGTCGTTTACAGATTCATTCACCTGAGTGAGACCCTCTCCCAACGATTCCGAACATTACTTGCTCTATATCGCACTTCAATGACCAGTAAAAGATCAGTAACACCAATCAGACACATAGAGAGTTCCTTCCGTCGCTTAACAAACTGGAGAATTCGAATTCGATCACGAAAATTCTGATGGCAGCAGGCTAGTCAAGATCGATATTTTTCAGCATCGGAGTTTGTTGTTGCTGAGTAAAGACGTTGTAAAAATTGGAACGCCACTAATAAGTGGACCAAAATTGTGAGTTCATTATCGCCGAAGGTGTCCGGAGTGACCAGGTATGACTGAAGGGATTGCCAAAATCAAAAAAAAAGCGAATATCATCATTGCGGTCCTACCTTATGCGATCTTGTCGTTGCTAAAAGGTGTTTGCTTTTGTAGAGGAACTGGCTACTTCACTGAGGTACTATGGCGTCAGAATGATATGCACCGCGCGAAATCGCGCCCTATCAATGCAGGAGCTATAAAATTAGTGCTTCAGTGCAGTTCCATAAGTTGAGATCGAAATGCATGAATGTCAACTAAGGAAAAAGCTGATAGTTATGGGATTTTGTAATATTCCATGTAACAGAAGCTTATATGACAGCGCGCCAGGCAAAAAAGAAAACGGGTAATTAGAGGAAAAAATTCGAGTGCTTTATGCTGTCCCAATATGCCACGTATATCGATCTATAAAGGCTAAGAAATTTGGCAGTAAGATGACCGTGTCAATGATTCAACTTCTACTTTCCTCATTCAAGTGATAATTCGCTACACACGTGTTGTAGTTTATTGACAGTTATTGCGTCTTCTAGCTGATTTAGTTCCAATTCGGTAACATCAAATTTTACCCAATGTATATGCCAATAAAGTATTAGCTCCAAGAATGAGATAAACCCTGATCCATCCAAGAGATATTTCTCGTTTATTTACTGTGAATGCTGGCTAATTTACCACGGATCTTATTTGGTGACGAAGTAGAGAAAAAAATATTTGTACGTTTTGTCCGTTGCAAATTGCGTGTGATGTTGTACAGGGCGTAATCGTGCACACGAAGTATGATTTTACATTTAAAGACTGCAAAACAGTTTACAGGTTATTTATGGGCAGATCCATAGCATGAAAATTTTGGTGCATTCAATTCATTACGTATGAATGCTTGTATTCGAATAGGCGCACAATAATCTTCGCCTCGATCATAGTTCGGTTACCTCATTGAAAGGAGACAATTTGCTATATTGTAGTTTCCGCATATTAATGTCAGCTCAATATAAATTGCCTTTATTAAAGTTAAAAGTAACCGTTTAGATTAGTAAGGTCACGAGCCCGACGAGATAGCTGTCATGGGATGCAAGGCAGGCAGACATTGCTTATATCGCCATAGCAATTTCATGCAACTGAATGGTGTCTAGTAGAATCACTGCGGAGTAGATTATTCTATTGTAGAATGAAGGAGTCTATACTATCATTTGCTAACTTCTACTCCCTATAAGTGCCCTTACGTTTGGAGGTGACGTATGATATATACTACAGCTGTCAACTTCTGTTCTAAGTCTGTGGGTGTTTTGAAGCAAGTTCAGTACAGGATTGTGCTTAAAGCACCAGCCGTTTTCAGAGCTTTCAACCACTGCTTAGATAAGAATCGTCCCCCCCCCCCCCGGATCAAGTTTGGATAGTTAATTTTAATCGTTGCTCACAACCATTAAGAAGACAGGAAAACAGTTCTTGCCGAAATTATCTTTGTTGCCATTCGGATAGCCAAACTTTTGTGCGTCCAATTAATAGAAAAATCCGCGTGAACCATGAGTTCCTTTTGTTGCACCAACATAATGTAATACTCTGAGGTCGCAGTGCGTTAGTAAAATCGTTCCTCTTTTTTACAAGCGAAATATTCAGGAGTGACAGCCATGAGTTGTTTACTATCAATTGAAAGGCGACATAAGCAAGACGCACTTGTATGGTAACGGAGGTTGAACATCGACTGTAGACTGTTTTGGCTTCCATAATAAAAAAAAATCTTCAAAACATTAGTCGAATGTACATTTTTGACTCCATGCTTCCTTGTCAATTGTCTCTGTACAACTTTTCTAAGCATTCTGCCTCCTTGATGTCAATTTGTTATTGGAAAGAGCATCCAGCGCGAACGCGCCAACTGAACGCAAATCTGTTTCGCTTACTAAACTTTAGTTACTCTCAGACTTACTTGAACAGCATGTGCTAGGCCATGTAAAGTATGTTGTATTTCGAACTACCGCATTCATACCCATGATTACACTTGTTTTGAAAATGGTTTAACAGAAAGCAGGTATTTCACAGTTTCACCATATATGGAAGTCTATCTTGCTAGCTAGTTATTAACAAATATCGTATATCTTCATAAGTTAACAATATGAACTTTTATACAAGTTACGTCGAGTTTTCAAAGTAAATAGTAACTTTTTTTACGGTGCTTGTTTTGCTTTGTTGTGATTAAATTTCCAGTGGTATCTCTATCTTTGCGCGGTTCTTGTCAACGATAATAACGAAGCGCAAAAGGTATTCAATGTGTTTAGGATGCCTTGGCGGTTTTCAAAACTACTCTAAAAAAAACTAGAAAACTCTTCCATATTGTTCCACATGTCTCAGCTCTTCAAAGTGTGCTCCCTATACGTGAACTAAATGATTTGGGTCCGCCTTAATATACTTCGTATTGATTAGCTCATACGAAGTCTAATAGTCGAGCGATCACCTATCACATGAACGTCCATTTAGGCCGGAGATCTGTCCTCGAATCTTCGAAAATAAGAACGAATAGACCCATATTGAAGAAGCTCACTGCGAGAGTGGGGTGGGGGGAGGGGGCGGGTGTGAGATGTAATTCAAGGATCGAGGTTACCAGCAAGGAAGCTTGAAAAAATTGGTCGCATTAATCAACAAAATGATCTAAGAAAAGATGGTTCATGTCCTGTGTGCAATACTTGGTTCAGATAAACAGCTTCTATTTTTACCACGAACATTTTTAGACACCAGGCGACTACTTTCCTTTTGATTAACGAGTAGGCGGGCAAGAAAATCTTATGCATGTTCCATATTTCCATTGAAATTTGCTGCAGAGTAAGGACTCATTCACGGGTGCTTGCTCGTCTATTTTTAAAGAACTCAACGTCTTTAAGCACAAATATTCTAAACCGTGTCACGAAAATTACCTAATTCTGTAGACCGTTCGTACATCGAAGTACAACAGAAACAACCAATTGTTGATTTTGTTATTTCATACACGTACTCAGCATGGCGGGAAAACGAACGCAGTCCCCACAGCCACCACTTAGGCAGTGGCTCATGGCTTGCGGAGGCACTGTAGAGGGTGAACTGGGTCTTGGAGGTACCGAAGATCACATCGTAAGAGGTTAGTGTGTATTACCAGGTAGACGTGTTTTCAATTTTACTTCACCGTAAAGCAGGCTTGATTTGTTACCAACCAATTTGACTGCATTCTTTACGCAGGTCTATTCAGATGTAACATTGCTACGAACAGTTGTTCATATAAAAGGAGAATACGTTTACGATAACCGAATTATTATCTAATCCTTTGTGCCAATTAGTTTTATTTTACCATCGTCTTATATGCTCTAACCTTATTTTTTTTTCATAACAATAAGCGACTTTTTTTGTGTTCTAAAGCACAAAGATAATGGAGCGCACTATGGGCCGACTCATAGCAATTTAACGCATACGCGGTCTCTACCTATAAAAATTAATTTTCCGATTAATAGTTGATATTTTAATTACAGTTCTACGGAGCATTCCTTCGATGGAACGAATCCGTATCGAGCAGGTTGCATCGGGACGAAATCACACTCTTATTCTGAGCGAAAGTGGGCAAGTGTATTCTTGTGGCAGCAACAGTCATGGCCAATTAGGCCGCCCAGAAGTCGGCGTCCGAAAGCCTGGTTAGTATTTAAGTCTTCTGGCTATAGGTGTATTGACTGTATTTTGCAGATTATGCATGGCTTCTCTGGTTAATTAAAAGGGCATTAAATATACCCTTATCTTTAATTGCAAATAGAAAAGTAATTTTCCTTTCCGTCCAATACAGATGGTTCTCTAACGTAACAAGGTTATGTTAATGCTATAGTTCGCAGTCAGAGTATGGCTGCTAGATCAGTGTATATATACCTTTTTCATGTTGTTCGTGCCTTCGCTTTTCTCTATTGACGTTTGCTTTAAAGAAATCATAACGACTCTCTATCAACACAAAATTGTACAAGTGGCATGCGGAGAACAACATTCGATGGCGCTTTCTGAAGCTGGCCAGGTATTTGTATGGGGAGCGAATAATAATGGTCAGTTAGGAGATCCAGAGGCGAAAGACGCGGAAAATCGGGGGCATCCCAGGTAAGCCTCATAGATTGTTGATTCTAACAAATACAGTACACGTAAATATATCCTCAGGGGTCCAAGGCCCTGAGGCAAGCTCCCTTTTTGGAGACTCGATCAAAGGATTAGCCCGACTATGCGGGGATTTTCGGAAAACAGCGCAAGAAGGCCGTTTTTGAATTTATTGTAGGATATAGTTTTGTCTTTCTAATGATATGTAACTCTCAAGAACTCGCAAATACTTTACAGAATTGTGAAGAAGCTAGGATCGTCAGCAGTTCAGATTGCTTCGGGTAGCAATCACTGTCTGGCTTTAGCTAACAACGGAACAGTCTTCGCCTGGGGTTCAAATCAATGCGGGCAATTGGGCCTTGGTACAGCTGGAAACTACGTGAGCACACCTCAGGATGTCCTAAGCCTTCAGGGTAAAATCTGTTATTAAATGCATGACAATTAGAAGCTGTAGTCTTCGTGTTCATGTTAGAGAGTCTTAAATAGTAGCACATAACGATATGGATAAAGTAGGGATACCTTGGCACCAAATACACACTATTTGAAACATTAGTTCATTCAATTGGCTACCACAAATCCATGCGTTGCGAAAAAAAGTTAATTCAACACGGTAATTACAAATCTAGCAGTCTAAATGAGCGACGATATCAAGTGTTGCTTGTTGTTTGTTATTCCTAGGAGTTCCTCTCAGTCAAATTGTTTGTGGAGGACAGCATTCCATGGTTTTAAGCAAATCTGGGACTCTTCTTGTGTGGGGTTCGAATCGACATGGACAACTAGGATTGGGTGATACTGTAGACCGGTAAGCATTATCGAATTGTTAGAATTTGGATTACTATAGTGCAATCATCAGCTTTATAGAAATGGCAACATGCTAAAACTTAATGATTAATTAGTCGACGTACTTAATAACTTAGTAATGCAACAACAAGGGCCTTCAATCGTATTATGGCCAAGAGATAATGTAATATGGTTTCATTGCAGAGCGTCACCAGCAGTGGTCAAACCACTTCGTCAACACGGTCTTAAATACATTTCTGCGGGCGAGGAGCACAGCGCAGTGCTAACAGCTGACGGAGGCGTATTTACCTTCGGTTGGTATTTTTTTTTTCGTACATTGAATCGGAAATAGCAAAAAGTTCAATAATAAACATCATTTTGCTTTTATTATACAAATCAGACAATTGAATTTTTGGCTCGAACGCTGCCAGCCAAAAAATCTTTGGGGGCAAATGGGGATAGTTAGTTACTTTTTGTATTGAAATCGAATCAGTATACTAGAAAATAGAGTTGAAAAAGGATACATTTTACATCTCGTTAATCACTCTGTTCGAAGTAAGATCGAGTCAACCTGTGTAACCGAGTTAAAATTTCAGTAGATTCAGGTCCGTGTGTCTAATATGAAAGAGTAAATTATGAGCAGAGACCTGTAAGTAATTTTGTAGAACTTGCATCTTGAAAAATAGGAATTGGGGTTATGTGATTACTGCATAGAAATAAAAACCCAATGAAACACATGTTGTAGCGTTTTTGGCGTTTCGTATGTTAGCAAGAGTCGGCTTTTCGTGAATCGCACTATTTGTATGTGCAATTAAAACCGCCTTCATAGTTACGGACAGCATGGGCGTATTACATAGATGTTGGTATGGGCCGCTTCTTACAGGTAGCGGGACGTATGGCCAGCTTGGCCATGGCTGCAAAGCCGATCAGCCAACTCCACGCAAGATTATGGACCTTATGGGGACAATTGTCACACAGATCGCTACTGGAAGGTGTGTCTCCCATAATTAACTCGCTAAGTAGTGCTAACATACGACCATTTGCACGAGCGAGTCGTGTGAATTTTAATATTAACAGCAAAAAACCAATGTGTAAGGCTTGAAATTTATACCGACGAAATCGGTAGTAAATTGATTTATATGAATGTCAGGTAGTGATTAATGTGTTGATACGTTTTATTTGAAATAAAATAGTAGCGATTCTAATAATGAAGCTAATACACCCTTTTTTTTGCAATTGAAAATGTGTATAAACACTTTAGATGTTTCTAAATGTTACCAGGCTGCATTGTCTGTTTATTGACACCATATGCACTGATACTTTTCCTGATTGTCTGAAAAGTTTAACAAATCACCAAGTGACGGTTATTGCTTGACAGTGATCCGCAGCTCGACGGTTAGTATACAGTAAATATGAGTCCTCTGTTACGTTCATTGCTATTCATCTATGATATGTTTTGTCTCTGTGCTAGTTAACCAATTTCGTGTCGACGGGTCGTCCTTTTAGGTGTCATACGATTTGCTACGCACCTGGTCCAGGTCGAATTTATACATTTGGCTTGGGGGGAAGTGGACAGCTAGGTATTCCTGCGTTGCCCTCCAGTGTTGCTACTCCAACACAACTACCTGGAAAATGGATACAGGTCAGTAACGTAAAGTATGCTTATCTTCATTTAAAACCTGTATGATCAGTATGCTTGCATGTACTGTGCGATAATTCAGAAAGTGGTCTTGAATCAAGTAGCACTCAGAGAGTTATTGATCAGTTACTAGATGTAGTACATCTTTTTTCGATGTTTAGGCTCTCGAGGTGAAACTGATTAGGCCAACTGATCCTACTCGACGCAACTCTAACGAAGTAGGCGCCGACTGGTCGCAGTGCCTTAACGACGAGTTTCAAGAGGCGAATAAATCCATGGTTGCGAGTCCTATCGACGCGGCGGGTAGCAGCGAAAGATCGTGGAACGAACGAATAAACGTGGAGGTACCTAAGGCAAAAGCTGCACGAAAGCGTGGTAGTCAGAGTGATGAGCGACCAGATGCAGGTAACACGGGCCAGGTGAGGCCGGGGTCAGGGCAACGAGAGCCAGGGGCAAAGGTCAAGAAAGCGAAAACAAAAGCAAGTGAGGTACCACCCCCCAGTCTTGCTATTACCGTCTGTTGAAGCAGGTTTTTTGTGTTCTTATGCCTTCAGCATTACTTCCAAGTGGAAATGCCACACCTATCAAAGCATCAGTTAAACAACTTCAGTGATCCACGGTGCTCCACTGAATAGGCTTTATTAGTTCTGCTATCATTCGTGGGTCTAGTACATCCTACACTAACTAGTGAGATGCGAGTACGTCCAAATAAAATTGAGTTTGGCTGAATGATAAATCTAAAAAACTCTTCTTAGAGATTATCCTAGAGGGCTGCGCATTTTCGTTACTTGACGAGCCGGACTCTTAAACACTCAAGGATAGTACATAGAATAGTGCACAGTAAAAATAAGGCGTTGAGATGGCAATATAAATATTAACTTGGATTATCTTTGTTTTGGGGATGGTAGGTCGATCAAATAGGTGAGCGTCTTGCACTGTTGCCTGAAAAAGATCCGGCAGAAATTCTTAAGACTGAAATGCTTGTTTTTGCCATATTTGCTGGCGGGGATCGCACATTCATCATTTCACATGAACCAAGGGTAAGTTTGCTTCGTACCGTACTTAGCGCTTTCTGATGCAGGTCTAGTTAATTGCGTATTATTGATTCTGTTTTACTTCGACACAGTGAGATTAGATTTCATCTGCGATGTATTAGGTGTAGCAATAAAGTACATATTACCCGTATACATTGGTAACGTAATAGATATGCAGTTATTGAATTATAAGTATAAAAATTATGTATAAACATACGAGCTTAACTTAATGCGTTCACAAGTTAATTAAAATTAATGTGTACTAGAACGTACGATGTCACATGGTAGCTGATTTATATGGATCACATCTTATGCAGACGCACATAGCTTCTGGCAAATGAAATTCTTGTATACCGCATAAGGCGTGATAAAGCCCATATTGCAAAACGCGCAACTATGTGTCGTCTAGCTTTGTTCGTTTCTCTAGGCTTCATTGGTCTTTATCAATAATTGTCTCCTCCGGTGTTGATAGACTAAATGAACAAGGGTGGTAGGAAGATACAAATCTAATCCTAGACCCTCTACAGATAGCAGTATGTTACCTAAAAAAATATACGTTAGTTCAACGATGAACGATGCGGTGTGATGGCGTTTCTTGAGAACTCAGGTTTAATTCGGTTTAGTGTTTTGAGTTGCGCCGATTATGTTCCCACATTACATGTATTTTGTGAAGAACTACCGAGACTACGTTAATTTTGAATAAAGCCAGCTGTTTATAAGGAACATCTAAAGGGAGCTTATATGCGCACACTTGCCACCATATATCTTCGTACTCCATTTTTAGTGTGTTCGGCAAAGGCTCGACCCTTCGTAGATAAAATCACATTTGTGTATTCCAAGCTGGTGTTGTGTATTCCCAAGGCTTTTTCGGCGTCTGAAGTGGTGTCTACGACTAAGCTGTCTATACTGATTATCACTCCAGCGCCATCCACGTACAGACAAAGCCTTCGGAGAACTTGCGGGATATGAAGCCAAACATAACAGCAATGTAGGACAGATAGGACCAAATCATTCAACAGCAGAGAGAAAAGTAGTGGATTATTTTGTTTTTTTAAATTTTTTTCCCTTTTTTTTTCACTTTTATCACCCAATGCTACACCAGTTGATTGGACATGCCGTCTATACTAATTCAGTTTTCTTGTAGAAGTGCCCTGATAAGATGCAGAGTATCTATCTATGTATTATACAAGTTGTACGTAAAGCGCGTATCCCGGCGTCATATCAAATGTTAATTAAAAATCCCCGAACAAGGCATAAAGCGCTTCTTTTGGTCTACACCACACAGGGTGTACATCGTAAAATAATATGTCGCATGCCGCAAGGGTGGAGCATCCTACTGTTCAGTTGGAATACATAACAAGTTTCCAGGGACCTGGTCAGACGCCGTGTGATCAGTTGGACAAGAAATTTGCAGCAACAGCTTTTTTCACGCGATCGCTCTCCGTATTTCATATACATCTAGAATCCTGTGGATCTGATAAATTGTGATAGTTATATCACCATTGTCCGTGAAACCTTGCAGTCAAAATGTTTAGGAACTTAATTATTGCTTTGTTACATGTTAGGCAAATTTTCAATTGATCGTACTGTTCTGCAAGCGTCTAAAATTTCCAATGTAAGATGTTTGGTCTAAATCTGTAGAAGCAATCAGTCCTCAATAAA
Source organism: Varroa jacobsoni (assembly GCF_002532875.2). Taxonomy (NCBI): domain Eukaryota; kingdom Metazoa; phylum Arthropoda; class Arachnida; order Mesostigmata; family Varroidae; genus Varroa; species Varroa jacobsoni. Next base: position 53,396 of record NW_019213668.1, read on the forward strand.
AGCTGTACTTGTTTGGCTTCAGAAATATGGTGTGCATGCTTCGGCCGACTACCGCGTTCGCCCTAAGCGCAGTCAGATTCGAACCATAAATGTGGACATATTGGAAACAATGCCACACCTCAAACGAGACGAATCTGTTCCTCAGGTAATCATATTATTCCATGCATCTGTACAAAAGTCGAAAAAGTTGATAACGAGCTAATTACACTTCTGCTTTTAGTTAACTAAAATTATTAAAAAAATAAAGAAATTAGCTGAAACATAATTTTTCAAAATATCTTACTTTTATCGTAATCAATCAAATTATTTTATACGTGCTTACGTGAAATATGATATGAATGACGATAATGACCGGCGTAACATAGAACGAAAGAAATTAATTGACGATGCAAATAATTTTCATCATCTTTCCTAGGCCACTATGGACAATCTGGAAGGGGTGCTCAGTTCGCTGGCCTGCATGAACGGCTCATTTTTGACAGACCAAGATCGCCATTACGATTGTAGCGGATATAACCATGGGGTGGATACTGAGCTAGCCCTTCGTGCCATGAAATGCCTAGAAGATACGAAAAATTCTAGTTTAAAGGAGATGATTCGTAAGTGCTTTCACTTCGCACAATCACTGGTAATCTTGGGCTATCATATAATCAATTTGCCATTGGTACAGTAAAAATATTATAAATACAAAAAAAAAATTTTTTTCTGTGAAAGAAGTTTTTGTCTTCTGATTATCAGTGCTTGTTTTGTAACCGCCAAAAAAAAATAAGCCGTGATTTGTGAATATACACTGAATTGAACGTGTTCGTATAAGTCATGGCTTCGTATTTCATGTGCTTTTTTAATTTTTTTGTTTGATTTCAGGATCTGAGTTTGAACGACTGGTGGCGTCTGTTTATGCGATGTCACAGCGTCCAGTGGATATCGAGGCCATGCGAATATATGTCCTCATACCAATGAGCTTTCTCTTTCAAAAAGTTCCCGATTTTCTCGAAACTATTACGAACCCCTTTCAGCGAGCTTTGTTAAGGTATCAAAACAGATTTCTTGTTTTTTTCTTTTGCAACGGACAGTGTGCATTTACAACCAATTTACAAAGGCGGCCTGTGCACAGCTGTTGTATACAGCGTCACTTAGTTTCACGTATGTGGTACGGTATGGATATTAGTAGATTGGTTTTGTACGATGGTATACAACAGATAAGCTACATTTATTTTACGATATATACTTGTGTACAGTTTCTTAATCAGTTACTGTTAACAAAACTCTTGTTATTGTTTCAGGTTGAAGTCGACGGCATCGAAAATCGTTTCCGCATGGTATTCCCAATATAATGAACACGTTTTTGGCGATTTCGTCAGATGTCTCAAAAATGTTATTGACCACGTCCTTATGTATAACAGAAGCGTAAGCTAATTCAGTATTTTATCAAATAGCTTGGGGCGTTTCTATATTTAATTGAAATGGTTCTTAGCCTCCATTTATCCTTCAAATCCCCACACAAGTCATTAGTCACATGTATTTTACACGTGGAATTATTTTGAAAGGTGTCAGCGGATTTGAAATATTACAATATATTTCTTAAATTTGGCAATTTATTCACAATTCTTGCTTTTTATTTAAGGACACTATTTCGATGGAGCTAGCTTTGAAGACTCTTAAACAGCTCAACTCCATCAACCGCTCGAAATTAATCGTGCCCTTCGAGGAATTCTACATCGAGATTTTAAGTCAGCACATTTCAATCGAAAAGGTTAGGTTACATTCACAAAAGATTGATGAAAATAATGCGATCTTAACGAGACGGATCAACAACTAATATCGAGTTATGCGTTCTTCTTGTGTATGATACAGGACTATATGGAGTGGCAGATGTCCAGCCCGGAGCTGAGAGCACGGCAGCTCTTCTTCTGCGACTACCCTTTCGTGTTTGATGCTCAAGCCAAAACAACGATACTCACGGCAAGTTGTCATAATTTTTCTTTATTGCTTGGTTTATCGTAGATAAAAAAAGATCTTTGTTGACAGAAGTTTGATTCCGGAGAGGATTTATTCCAATGTAGTCTTATTTATATTGCAGGTCATAGGAAAATTTGTCTTACACTTGGGGTATTTTATGCTGTTTTAAGTTTATATTGTGGGTTTTTGTGGCCAGTTTTTAACTGAACATTTAATGAGTTCGGAACTAAAATAATATTTGTAGTCATATGTGCAAAGAGTTAGGTTCTTTCTTCTACCCAAGCTTCTAAATAGGTATTTTTCTAACTACAAAAAAGCTAGCGTTTATACGCCAAAATTACAGGTGGATGCAGCAATTCAGAAGCACACAGCTATTCAGCAGTCGATGAATCAGAGTCTAAACCCATTTGCCGTAGTTTTCCGTCAGCAGCAAGTCAACCCTTTCCTTATTCTTAAGGTAGGTTAAGTAAACAAACTAATAAATAATAATATATGTATATCTACCGAAAGGTATGATCAATTTAGTTGTTTCAGAAACTTTTTTGAAAGAACATAAACAGTAAAGACTCGTTAGATCTTAAAGAGTTAGCCAAAAATATCTATAATCAGACAGTAATTATGATTCCAAGTTCATCGCCTGAAATTTACGTAATGCAATCCAATCCAATGTAGAAGTCCGCGCGTCTCAGGCCAAATTAGGACCCTTTAGAAGTCTTAAACAGTTGAATCACTTAAGAGTCAGCAAACGATTCTGTCAAATAAAATTGTCATAACGTAGCATAGTTTTTCAAGTTATATTTCAATAGCTTATCGATTATTCTGATTCTTCGTATGAACAGGTTGACAGGGATCGTCTGATCGAGGACTCACTTCGACAGCTTTCAATGAAAGACTGTGCCGATCTCCGAAAACCCCTGAAGGTAAGTAGTTCGAAGGGATGTAGTAATGTATAATATTATGGGGCGGTAATGTGAACATCCTTAGGAAAGACGTCATAATGAAGCTCATTCAGCAATTGTAGCTTCAATCATCCAGGTTTTTAATTAGCATGAACATTATAGTATTTTGCCTTTGAACACTAATAATTTTTAATGTGGTTCTGACTGAACGAGGTGATCTTTGATCGTGAGGATGCTGTGGATGAAGGCGGTGTACGCAAGGAATTTTTCATGTTGCTTATCGAAAAAATTCTGAGTCCAGATTTTGGAATATTCAAGGTCTACAGTGAATCCAACTATATGTGGTTCAACCCGTCGTTTTTCAAGTGAGTATTTGATACGTTGTTTTAATTGATATGATAGCGAAGTGCCAACCTACTCAACATAGGTTTTTTTCACTTATTGGGTGAAATTAAACTTTGGCAGGTAAGCTTTGTATTAATTTACATGTGTTGTGCACTATATGATGGTGGGGCTTAAATCAGCCGGAGGGTCTATCAACAAGGCCACAACGCCACACGTACAGCAATGTAGGTATTATGATTCAATATTTTCAATTTTGATATTTCATTTGCTGTAAAATCTAAATAAAGCTTTGGGTAGAATAAAGATTGAACATTTGTATTCAGCATTACATCGCGCTGTGAAAGCTTTTTTGTTGCGTATTTATTACCAGCGAAGACAAACAGACGATTTTCTTGATCGGGATCTTGTGCGGACTAGCCATCTATAACCAGACGATCATACCACTTCCGTTCCCGTTGGCGCTGTACAAGAAACTTCTCAAGGAGCCGGTCACATTTCGGGATCTTGAAATACTCAGTCCGCAAGTGGCTAAGTACGTATTCATACTGGTCAACATAAACAAGATGTTTCAGTAGTCAGCTAAGTATAACTAAATGACGAGCATTTCTTCTTGACTCTCAAAGAGAGAATCAAATGCTCTGCGATCACTTTAGTATGCTGTATGTAGAAATCCATTGAGTATGCTACTACATAGGTCACCTGCTAATCGGTTTATTCAGTCGTACCGTTTCTCTCATGTACTCGAATTTAGTTTGTACAGAGGTTTCCTCGCAGTAATTCTATATTGTACAATTTCCAAAACTTTTAGTTTTTATACACATTCTTAGGTTTCGTATACCAGCCACGCTCGATATTGCTATGGCAGAAATTCATTACGGCGTACCTTTCGGTGGTAAACTAGAAACCAAAAGACCGTTTTGGTCTTTTCGCCAGATTACTGAGGACAGCAGGTTGATTTTGTTTGGCGTACTAGTGACTTGTATGGCTTTAATACATACGTTTAGGAAATGATGTAAAGCGTATATATCAACAGTTTAAGAATCGTATACTATTTTCAGTAAAACCCAACCACTTCGTTAAAGATTAATTTATCGAGCTAACATGTTTGAAGCCCACTGTGACAGTACGAAGAAGTGCAAACAGCTCGTATAAAGAACTTGAATAAGTTCTCTATTTAAATTTTAGGGAGGTGTATCTATCTTGCAGGGAGCAGAAGGAATTACCTTGAGTAAAAGTTTTAGTAAAGTTCGCCGGTGCTGTCGAACATGCTGTATAAGAACTGAGGGCGACACTTCAACATCGTCATCGTTGTTTGGATTGGGCTTATCACATTATCACCTTTGGTGGTGTTTGCGTGCGCTCTATTCCTTACACTCTCTATGTAGGACATATAAGCGAAAACGCTTTTTCAGCTTTTTCCTCGCTAGAAGGCCTAAAGCTCGCGTCTGATTTTACCATAGCAATCTTCCTGCTATTACGTGATTTATAAGCAAACCCTTACCAAAATGGCTTGCTGACTTTGTACTTTTTCAAGTAGTGTTTCAAAGTTTTCAAGTTCATTTCTAAGTGGACAGGCATGATACTGAGTAGATGCTGTAGCCTTTGCCGCCTACAGTTGCTAATGTTTTTCGACTCGCTTTTTCACGACGTTGTGCGCATGTGCCCGAAACCAACGGAAAGGGCGATTCGCAAGTGAAGACGTTTCAAAAAAACGCAAAAAAAGGCGTTAATATCTTTGACTGCCGAATAGCGGCCAATTCAAGCAATTTTAGCCCAATACTAACGTCTTTTTCATATTACTTGTTTTTAGAAATCTCAAAGATTTATTGAATCATAAGGAGGACGATATAGAGGAAGTGTATTGCCTGAATTTCACCATAGCCCGAGATAATTACGGATTGGCGGAAGAAGTAGAGCTTAAAGATGGAGGAAGTAACATCTCTGTGAATTTAAAAAACAGGTCAGTTCAGAGTATAACTGCAATACTAAAAAATTCGCTGTTTGATGATCGCCTAAAAGTGGCATAGATTCGTAAATCTTGGCGATCCGACTTGCTAATCAATCGTAATTGATTAGCAAATCATTTTGTATTGTCTGTTTTTTATTACGATAGACGCATGCAATTCTGTCGAGATGTTCTCTCTAAAATCCTGGCAGTACTCAAACGTTTATGTAATCTCGTCTATTCGTTTAAATATCTTTTTTAAGACAATCAATTCATTCGGCAGAACCAGGAATATTCAGAGAGTTATGTCGCACGTTTGTATTCTTTATTATGTGAGGTCTCGATTATGTGAAACTAATGTCAACTAGTTATTGCCACGGATTCCCGAAAACGATTGCACGAAACGAAACGACTGCAATGACTATTGCACTTTTAAATCATGCATTGCGGCGCGATTTCTGTGCTTACGAATATGCAGGCAAGAGTATGTGGATTTATACGTGGATTGGATATTCAACAAGTCTTGCTTCGAGATGTTTGCTTTGTTCGCAAATGGTTTTTATCGAGTCCTTAAATCCGAGATTCTCTCCCTGTTCAATGCAAACGAACTAATGACGCTAGTCGCTGGCAAGGTAACATATCTATTTGATAATAATTCTTTTGTCCAGTTAATAATAATTTCGATTTTGAGAGAGCAGCTTGAAATATGAATAATGGTATACGGTCTCGAATATGTTCTGTAAAAGTTCCTTGTTTCTCAAATATAAGAATTAAGGTAGATATAGGAACTTAGCTTACAAAGGCGATGTCTGCTTAATAGTGTATGCGTCCTTATGGAGCTGCATATCGGTGTTTTCATTGTCCCTTGTCGTAGGTTTTGAAAAAAATGTCTTCGAGTCAAATTGTTTTTTGTATCATTGGAATATTATTTGAATTTAGGAGAATTATGACTGGAAAGATCTCCAGCTGCACACTGGTTACAAGGACGAATACAATCCGGATCACCCAGTTATTCGGATGTTTTGGAAAGTCTTCCATGATCTTAAACAAAGTGAGAAGAAAGATTTCTTGCGATTCGTAACTGGGTCAGATCGGATTCCGCTGTTAGGCATGGGAGAGATAAAGGTAAACGCACATTTGAACCACAGTATTCACGCAGTTTCTGCTACTAGGTCGGAATGCCTAGTACAGCATCGTTTATGTACAAATGTGAGATATTAGGATGCTTCAAGTAAATCCGGTGAAACGTTAATTGGGCTAGATGATTTTTCAATGTGTTAAAGGTAGTCCCTTCTATACACACTGGTGAGTATCTTATAGTAGCAGATGCCCCTGATGTCCATCGTAAGTACTTACCTGCCCTACGTCCAAATCTACCACCACCGAAACTCGATTTCTCTTCACCGCGACGTCCTTCTTTAACTCTGGTCCTCTGCAGCTGGTAGCAGAAAGTAAACCATGCCTTATTTACGATCACTATCATCTGTAGACAGCTTTTCATAATAGTTCCGAAAATTGCCGCGGAGTACGCCAAACTTTTTTCTTTTTTTTTTCAAAAAACTTTTCTTGGAGTAAATCTCAAATGATTTTCATTCACAAGTTTCTAGAAGTGGAGAACTTACCAGGTAATTTTAGTCTGCTGACAGCGCGCAGTTTAGAAGTTAACTTCTTTTGCAACTTTTATAACGGATTCTTTTGTAATAAGCTAATGATATTCCGAAATGCACGAGAATTAGATTGCTGATTTTTTTAAGGTTGAATAGAAGCTCAAATCGTTGTACGCATTGTTATAAAATAATTTTAATGGACATTAGATTTTATCGATAGCTCAGAGACAGATATGCAACACTGTCGTGTTTCGATGTGCTGTACTAATTACTTTTTTTTAATTATTAATTTTAAGGGACTTTTACTCTACGCTTAGGGTGTGCAAGTTTAAATAACATGCTACATGCTTGATGTGCAGTAGTATCTTTGAAGTACAGCATCACGTTCAGAATTACTTAATCGTGGAAAATTTTTCAGATGGTGGTCATTCCATACCGCGCATCAACTGTGCATCTTCCAGTGGCTCATACGTGCACCAACACGCTCGAATTGCCGAAATACGAGTCGGAAACCGTTCTTAAGGAGAAGCTTATTACTGCAATAAGCCATCATGTCGGATTCGGCATCCGGTAAAAATATGCAGTATTTACTTTGAAAGAAGACCACCACGTACGACTGGCAGTAAAAAACAGAACGTTGTTTTTACCAAGGGACGTAGGCTTTGTAATGTAAATACAAAAAAAAAGTAAGCGTCAGTTACAAAGCAGCAATCAAGTGGCAATGTCTGTACGGTCGAATGAAAAAAAAATTGACTTAATGAGGGCTGTTTTTATAGCGATATTCACAAAATTGGTAAAATGAAGTCGGGACGGGATGATGGAGAAAAACGTTTGGTCGCATGGTAGATGAGAACCTGTAGCGAGGCAATAAAGTCCATGTGGCGTAAATTTGTATTAATAAAGATTTCCCTATTATATGCAACTGTCCTGACTAGTCGTGGCGATTGGTGTTCATCTTACTATCACCCTATTGAAGTGTTGAGATAAAAGTTGTTGGTGGTGACTTGCCTGAATATTACTTCGCTATTTTCAATTTGTATACTTTGTTCGAGTGTTTCAAAAGTGCATAGTGGAACTCAATAGTATCATTAGAATCGGCTAGTGGAAGTACTAGTTAAATACTGCCCTCCTTCGTTAATTTATGGTAGGTCCGACCAGGGGAGGTCAGTTCTGCCTCTGAAAGTTTGACGCCAATCCAGACCAACGGAACTGGCGGATCTCATTTTTTGCTGCACCAGAAGATATTTGACTAATGGCAATGTGAACAGTAAACTTGTTGCATCTTTGCAATATTAAAAGAAATACAACCTAAATTGAGATCAAGAGAATTTTAGAAAACAGACCAATTGCTAAGTATTGAGACTATTATTGATATTTTAAAAAAGGGTCGTTGTTTCCAAATAATGCGCCTCTTCCTCAATCCTTAGGTTACAATGATCAATTGAAATTACGTTTCGATTTAATTTTTGTACTTGTCGAAAGTTATTGTTTTCAGCAGGTTTGATAACTAAGGTTAAAAGAAGAAAAGGGTTTTCTCAAGCAAATACTCTTTTCACTATGAGCCTCAAGTTCAGAAGCTTGAGGCTAAAGAGAAATTGTGCCAAAATTTTTGGCAGCTTCAAGGGCTAAGTAAGCGCCGAATTTCGAGAAGACTACATAATTCACTCATCTTATGAGTGTTCTTTTAGCTACGGCACCAGCCTAATAGTACCGGATTAATTTTCATCAATATAATGCACCGTTTTTTTGAACTGTTTTTTTATTTATATACATATTAGGACGAATGTGTCTGTGTCCGGCGACCAGGTACAGTCGGACAGACGATCTAGACATTTGACGTGGACCGGCTATATCTACGAACGGCCGTTAAAAGATATTCAAGCCCACACCGACGCAAGTTTAAAATTTATATATATATATATATAGTAATTTTCCCAGAGACTATTTTCCTTTCTTCTAATTATAGGTAGTCATTCTTAATTATCTGATGACTCCAAAAAAAAAAATATATATATAATTTTTTTTTGGAGTCATCAGATAATTAAGAATGACTACCTATAATTAGAAGAAAGGAAAATAGTCTTTGGGAAAATTATAAGTTAATAGTCGCTTGTCATGCCGTGTCGTAGGTTTGTTGAAAAGTCGAGCAAAATTCACCGCGATCAGGGCTTTAGTGGGGCAAGTCAATTTTAAGGACTTGTTCAGATACACACAATAACTAAGTGCTAAATAAAAAATGTCCAAGATTTACATTCTTTGTGGGTTCCACCTGACTACTACAGTTACGACACCGGCCCGCAACTGCAATGCCTATTCCATACACTAGGCATGGAGCTCTCCGGCGATACACGCTTTTGGTTGCAATATGTGACTGCTTACTGCAGTTGTGACCGTTAGACAATGAAAATTGAAAGCTCAGCTGGTTATCCACACAGTCATTAATAAATGATGAGGAATCAAAAACACTCAGAAGTGTTGCTTGGCGTAGCTTCTATTTCCGTCGATAGTCCCATTCGATTTGTTTACGAGTCAACGACGATCATCTTGTGGCTTCCACTTGGTTTAATGTGCTCGATCTATTCGCGTGCAATTCACCGGATATCCTAGGAACCCGTTTCCTAGAAACAACAGTTTCCACTACCACTAGCGTGCAGTCGATTATTTGTAATATGATTGTCTAAGTGTAAGATTAACCGTCGTCCACGCATAAATTAATAACCGTCCAAGGCATAAATTTTTAAAAACCTTATAGCCGTATAAACAATCCATGTAGGCGTGACTACGAAAACAAGATGTTCTACTCCATGAATTCGAAAGAACCCTTTCACAAGCGTTACTTCATGATTCCTTTCTGCGTACTAAACCACACATCACGTCTACGCAAAAAAATATTAGAACGAACTGCACCCTAACTTTAACAAACTATCTTTGATATATCTGAGCACCATACAACCACCATGTGTAGAAGGTGTTGCTCCGTGATAAGTTATCATGAATAGGCCCTTATATGTAATCAATCTAAGTGACTAGAACTGCGCGACTGACAATGGCGTGCATGGGCAATGTGGAGATTCAGATTTCTTTGTTTCCGTAATATTTAAATTGCTTTTATAAGTAAGTAGCTTTAAGTAGACCTAAAACAGTAACCTCAGTCATCATGACCAAACAATATATAAAATAGAATCGAATCGAGTAGCCTGTAAGAGAAGAACTTCGCGTAATGGAGTTTGCTATTTTATTCATGTTCAGTTTCATGTCGGCAGCAAGGTGTTCAATGACTAACGATAGTGCAACTGCAGAGATTACAATGAAGAAAGCTAATCGCGTGGTATAAATCAAATTTTAGGGGAAATGGCTGTATTTTGTAATTTGCTAGTAACTATAAATTCGTTGAATAACTCAGATGATCTTTCGGCTTTACAAAGTGGCAAGCATAATACTTGGATGAAGTAATTTTACATATGTATATATATGAGACACATTTTTTATACCAAATATTACTTTGGATTACAATCCTCTTTGAACCCAGAAAACTCGAGGTTGATTTTATCTTCGGCGATGCTTTTGTAACCTTTCAGAGCTGAAAAATATTTTCGTGAGCCTACTACATGACTAATAGTTGACACGATGACAGCTTTAACATTAAAGGACAACTGATTGATCGAAAGTACTTACACGGACTTTGATTTCTAGTAAAAATGATCTGTCTTTAACAACTTCTATAACTATTCTTCTACTTCTATTCACTGTAATCATAAAATGAGTTTGTTGTGAAGATTATCCTTAAAAATATTGAACAAATTTCATAAAATCTGCTCTATAGGATTCGCGAATTCGGTAACGATTCGTTTCTAGGTCGAAAATGAAAACTGAAAATTTTTTTCATGTTGATATGTAAGCTTGCTGGAATAACCGGGGGTGGGTTCATCAACGGTTTACATACTGAAAAGCTTTTGAAAACTTTAGATATCTGCAAACAAGGCTTTGAAAAATGATTAGTAAAAAGTATGGGCAATGCCATTGCATTGATGCTATTTTGTCAGTACAAATATTCATAACATATTACGAAGTTTCTTTAAATGTGCTGCTAAATAGAATAGTAAGGATAAAATTGCTGTACACGAACTTTGAAAATGGTTTACATTAAGGAACAACTATATCAAATGTATTCTAAGAGCTATGTCGAGGTATAGATTGTATAGTTGAAATTCTATGAAAATATCTTACAAAAAAAATACGTTTGCAAAAAGATACCATAGGGCTAACCCTATAGTAATAAATAAGACATGATATTATATGTGTAAGTGTAGAAGATACCGACTGCTTTCGTGTAAGTCCATGTAATGGCAGCAGCTTTTTACTCGCTTCGGCAAATAAAAGAGACGAAAACTACTGCATTGTTATTCGCATCCCTTTTTAAGCATGACATAAGTTCATGTTTATAACCGTATGCAAGAAATTTATGCTGACGTATTATTTCTACATTATTTCATTATGCATCAACGATTATTTCCACCGCTAAAGCAGTGTCTTCATCTATTTCCTAGGAATTGATGCAGGCGATTCATGCAATGTTCAGGATGCACAAGCCTCAATAAGCATATACATTGGATTACTGATGCTTTCTGAATATATTTGCTTCCAAGTAACAAGCTTTAACCGTTTGCAGTCACATCTTTTATTTAAGACAACAGTCTTAAGAACAAGTAGTTTTGTCTTCGAATGGAGACTCTTGGTCATAACAAACCCTTTCAATATCGCATTAAGGTAGTTTGCTATGACTGATATATCATGGTCACTTTAAACGTGATACCTTTCAAATGAAATTAGAAGCTTTTCAGCGAAGTCTTTAGAGCAAATCCGACAGAATTCAAATTTAGTCGGGCAATTTTGAGTCAAATCGGCAACAAGACTCATTAAGAAGAACCATTAAAACGCCGTCATTGACGGGCTGTGTCCAAAACGTGTTATATTAACAACACAACGGGATTGCGCCAGCTATTACATATGCCCGAGAAATTAATAAATCTATTAGGGAAACGGCGAGGCCACTAGACTTCACCGATGTTTGCCAATGTACAAATATATTTGTCTCTAATAATTTAACATGCACATAAGGTCAAAAATCAAAATGACAGATTTATAACCTGATTAATTTGTTAGAAGGAATGTGCGAAAATGGTATCCGATTATGGCAAGAAGAGCTTGAACTCACAGCATAAGTGAGGAAATGGTATGAGCTAAGTTACATTCGTGTTTTTGTATGTCGAAAGCCTATACATTTAACATAGTTTTGCAACGCTATTTTAATAATGATTCGTAACTTAACATGTATACATATCGACAACACACCTACAGATGTTGCCCCTTGATTTTTCACAAAAAAACCTTATTGTAGACGTTTGCAGGAGAAGCCCTGCTTATCCAGTGTTAGCTCTTATAACGTAATAGGATATAACTGGTTTCCTTTTAACGGGTCACGGTGGTTTATTCTACCTGTTGAAAAATGCCTGATTCAGCTTGGTGTGTAAGGTGCCTGTCTGACTTACTTTGAAGAGTCCCCGATTTGCTCTGATAAGTGTTTTACTTAAAGCGCAAGTTGTTAGGTAACAATGCCTGGCGTCATTCTATGTCGAGGCTGTAAAAACGAAATACCACGAACGAAGTCGTGTTTCTTCGAGTAATGATAATAACTCCATATATGCAATCCTGGCATATGAATTTTTTCTTGATTATTAGCAGTGTTTGTGAGCAATATAAGTGATTTTCTGAATGCCTTATGAATCGATAAGCACTGTTATATAGGACCCTATTTGCAATGACGACCGAAATGTGCCTTGACTGAGAAACAAATGAGCATATTACCTAACATAATTCGTATGTAGCTATGAGATATTTCTCTCGTACGTTCACAAGAACGTTATCAAGAATGCATCGCACGCTTTTATTGTGGAAAATTTATTTATTTGTCGCCTATAATTATACATATAACAGGCGGTCATTACTTCTATCGTTCACTGGATCTTTTGCCAGGCACCACATCAGAAATCATAAATATACTTCCATGCAGGTGTATGTACATCGTTTAAAGACAGAAATCAATTAAGTTTACTAGGAAAACGAATATTTAGCAATTATTAAATTCGTTATTGTCGGTACGAATAATTCTTGACAACCTTATTGTTCATGTGGAATACATGTACAACAACGCAAATCAATGATTCAAGTACCGCTACAGCGTTGATTTATAAAGGTTTTAACAAGTTTCACGCTTTTGAAAAATTAATACTCATTCATTTATTACGCCTTACTTATACCTATATAATGATAAATAGCTAAACATGCCTGCCCGCTACAGATATTATTCAGCCGCGCTCATTCTTCTTGTTTGTCTTTTCATATGTGAGTGAGAAATACTTGCAGTAAAAACGTACTCATACAACATTTTCGCAATTTTTGTCAGAACTCGATAGTAGGCTTGTTACCTTAACATGTTTCAGTTAGCAGCAGTAGGCACTTTCAATTTCAAAACGTTATAGGACTACAAAAACAGGCGACAGATAGTTGGTACGTCTGTGCAAGGCTTTGCCAATGTGCTTCCTTTGTCAGAATTGGAGTATCAAACTGATCCATGTCACCTGACATTCTAATGTGCCACCTGCGGCTGAACTTCACCAAGAATTGTCCGAGCAGCTATGAAGTCCTCGTTATTCACCAGATCCGGCTCCGCGTCGAGAATAACTGGAAAATTATAAAAAATTAAAATATCTCATGTCGTTACCTGAAAGTATGCATAAATAATTTAGAGGGCAAATACATAAAATATACTTTTCTACAAAGGTAAAAAAAATTAAATCTTACCTTTGAGCTCGTCCCATGCTGCATGAAGTCGTTTGCGACAGTCGGGGATCATCATCCGTGATTCTTGGATAACTTTTTCCTGAAGCATTAGAATACAATCGTATTAAAAAGGTAGCTTACTGCAAGTCCGCAACGGAAAGTAACAATTCCAAATAGGCCTTAAATTACTATTATATATGCATATAAGACTTGCTTGTCACCTTTCCTAATGAGTACATTTTTTTCCAAAACAACGCAACCGATATATCGGTACGAGAAAGCTTTTTTCCCCGAAGTTTACCGTTGTAAATCAAATTGTCTTAATTATAGCATGTCAAAAACATCTTTTACAAAAAATGAGTATGTTACTATGAAACATGGTTTTGGTTATGTTATGTGTAGGAGTCCGAAAGATTCCTTTATATAGAGGAATTGATTTTTATCATTTTTAGTAAGTAGATTTAGCCTGGTGAAAAAGTTTTGCGCTGAAGACTTATATCCTTAAAAATGCAAAAATCAATCCCAAAGAATGTGTATAATGCCATACGTCCTCTTCGCAACCATTAATAACGCCGCTGAATTCGGTTATTATTATGACATAAACACTGTAGACGGTCTTTGTGTCTCGATACCTAATTATTAAACGTAAATCGAAAATAAGTTTTGTGTTTCCAACACCGAAAATAAATGCAATATAAATATAGCATTCCGTTCACGTAGTAATATTCTAGCAAAATGCATTGTAACAAAACGTTATGTAAACGATCAACTGATCAAGCTACACACCTGTAACTTGATGCGGCTGTCTTCTTGGCCTTCTTGCTTCATTTTAGCGAGCCTTTCTTCTTCTCGGACGGATTCCTTCTCGTAGGCCACCACCTCTTTGGACAATCGTTTTACAATTCCACTTTTGATTTTGATGGTCCGTAAACGAGGATCCGGTTTCGTAGACATCGCGCGACAACTCGAACTGATTACATACAGATTACGATAAAACCGTACAAATGAACAGATTATTAGAGGTTACCCGCCAAATTCTTGAAACTGGGAGTTGAAAATGGAAGAACACATTGTTTGTTTGTTCATTCGATTTTATCACTAAGATTTATCCTTTTAGTGATCAGCGTTGACAAATCAAGTTAATCGAAGTTTCTCACGAAAAAAGATAAGTATAGTGTAGAAAACCACGGCACTCAAAATTCAATATTTGATGAAATACCTCTACGAAATACGAAACCTGATATATTAATAGCTTCGCTACATTATAGCAAAAAGTCATCTATGTTTGTTGCAATCCATGTAGATACCCTCCCTTTCGTTTAATGTCACCTTAACCGCTAGTTACGATAGCCACGTTTAATAGTATATATAAAAGCCTAAGCAAATATGCATATTTAACTAACTGACACCTTTATGAGCCATTTGTGCACCCAAAAATACACTAGTCGTTCACAACGGAAACGCAGTAATGGAACCATCATTAACACTAATCTACATTGCTTAGCTAATAATTAGATATTATTCCCAGTACCCACGCTAGGACAGTAGTTCGAACAAACGCACTGATTGGATCTTCTATGTCTATGTAGACGGTGGGTTTTTATTGCGAGGTACTTATAGCCGCTATAGCTTCTTAATTCGTTTCTATTTAACCGGTTCGTGTAGAAGTGCTGTCGACTAAAAATCTCGATATCTAAATGCAAATTAATCACCTGACAGGAACATTAGAAATATGGATATGATCATAGCGTATTCTGGTATAGTGCAAGCGCTTTCACAAGTAGATTGTGCCTTAAATTTTTGCCCTTTGTATTTGCCGCTTCCATTAAGTATATAGCATAGTGAACTAATAGCGAACGACGACTCGCTTCTTGACTTACTTGTTCGAGACGCGGCCGCCCGAGTCAAAGGAGTCAATGCTTAACACGCCGGGACCGTATCCACTTCGTTGCAGTTACGCTACCCTACGCAAGTGGTATTAGACGTTAATAATACTCACTGATTGTACAGTATCAGCAAACTGTAGTTTATTAAACGACGCACTTGTGTTTTGCCCGAAAGCGGCTATTTTTGTTGATACCTCAAAGGCCTGGCAAATAAACAGTATTGGTCGCCGTAAGCACCGTCCGAACGTCGAGGCAACGACTACACAATGTTGTAAAACATTTTTTCGTTTATATTGTATGCTTGCGGACGGGAATCAGAACATGATCAGATACTAACATAAACGAAGCTTCACAATGAAATATTAATATTTTTAAATGCCGCAATACATTATGTCTTACTTAAAAAAAAGATTAAAGAGGATAAACTTTTTGTAAGATATAGAGGATCTAAATAAACCCGAACATAGTTTGTCCGGTTACATTTCGGTTTTGACAGGCGACATATGCACACATAAACGATAGAAAAGAAATACGAAATTCTTCTGAGTTTTTTAACTGTATTAACTGAATCATTATTGGGCTGACAGTTAAGGAATAGGATCAGGCCGTCAGAAGCCGTTCTCTCATCTAAGGAATTTCCACAGAGTGGAGAATTATAGTGAGATGATTATAACGTGAAGAAGACAGGTACTCTTCTGTGATTACCTGAAAGTTTTTGGTAATATCTGTACACGACGCCTCAACAGACGTTAAGGCAGCACCAGCTATGACAGCAAAATACTCTCTGCTTTTGGAGCAGTAGTCCAATGGAGGGATTTTCCGTCTGTGTATTTTCTACGATGCTGTCTGGTGTTGTCTCTAATACAGACAAGCGGATCTCAGCTGCTGCTTGTGGTGTTTGTATCGTGAGCGCCGTCTGGCAAATCAACGGCCGTAGTCCGTTCTGTATTTGTCGGACTCCATTTACCGCTAAGTCAGCGGGGCTCTTGGCGCGCGAGCTAGGGAATAGCGAAATCACACAGACTTCTGCAGCAAAACGCGTCAAATCTGTTTGATAAATTTGTAAAGTGCATCTAATCTGGTCTCGAACTTTCATAGATAATAGTCATTAGTTTCACACAGCTAGTTTAACTGGAATTTAAGAGTTTGATTGTGCTGTGGCGGGCTTTGGTATCAAGAATAGTCTTCAAGATAGCAGCGTTCTAATTCATGTTAAAATCTTAGCATTTGCCGAACAAAAATCAAATTGATCAACTAAGGATAGTTCAATTATAGCTGGACGGATTTCCGCGGTTTCTGAGGTTTCAGATTTCTGTGAGGATTTTTATGTTTAACGCACATTCTATTTATTTATATATTTTAATGCAAAATAGCTATAATTATAGTAGAGCTTTATATATGTTATTAGAATATAATAACAGAAGATCCTAACGAGAGGCGTTATATGTCACTGGGGTAAGTCAAACCGTTAAGTTTCCGACTAAACCCGGAACCACCAGTAGAACAATTTAATAGATCTTTCTAGAACTCTGTGTCTGCGTGTTTGTTCATTCACTTATTTATTTGTCCAGCTTGAAGCTTATTGAAGAAGTTAATTTTTGATCAATCGCTAGAGTATTATTCGGAATAGAACCTCGCTTAAAATGGAGCCGATTAGATTATTACATTTTCACGGGCCTCGTTTGTTATTTTATGCCATTGAACATAATGTCAACTTAGGAAAACTGGTTATTGTTCGCAACTTTTTTTTTGCAAGATTCTCTTGTACATGGGGTTGAGGTGCGCTATTTTTAAATAAGGCTTCTGTTACAAAATTTTTTTTACTGGCAAAATGATAGTTGAATACTTACATGGAGATTTATATATGCAATCATGCCTGATACCAATTAAAAGCTCTTGCTCAGCTGAATGGGAATGTAATGCATATACATATACTCAAAGCTTAGTTCAAGGTTGAGAATCCCTCCGACGGGTGAAAGCTTATTATGGTATTCTATCTAAACCTTTTTCTGTAACACCAGTAGATGAAATTGGTATTATGGCATGAAAAGGCTGAAACTCGAATGCACTAGATTTTTCGCTTAGATGACACTGGAATGAAAATTTTTCACACTGTAGAACTCTATGTAGGGAAGAGATTTCTTGGTACCAATGGTAAGCTTTTGATAGGCTTAATCGAAATGTAACACATGTTCATAGACCTAAAGCTCAGTTTCCTGGTCCAAAATGCCTTTTGAAAGGTGAAAATGTAAAGTGGTGTTCTATGTAGGAAAAATTTTTGTTAACTCCAATCGATAGATTTCGATAAGCTGAATTAAATTGTAACATATAT
>NW_019213669.1:0-133590 GCF_002532875.2 Varroa jacobsoni
CGGAAAAACAAAGCAGAACATTGGCACAGTGGCACGTCGTTATCTCTATCTAAATATCTACGTATATAAATAGGCCAACAAAGCATATTAGCAATCCACGTGCTAAAACTTTGTGTTAGTATTCGTATGGTCACCTGACGTAAATCTTAAAGCTAACAATGACTATTTGCAAAGGGTCGCGCGAACATATGGCGCTTCTGAGCGCTAAATATACAAAGAGTACGACGAAATCATGATCCCTCTGAAAAAAGACACAAACACCTGTGTAAGCTCAATTGGCAGTGTTCATATTTTGTATATTAATTTAATTTGGACTTTCTAGGGTAATGCCAAAGTCGCTCCAGCCTGAAATGCTTAAATGCAGGCTATATTATGGATACGCTGTATACATCATGCGACTTCAACATGGAGCAGGTCTTCATTTCCTATACATAGGAGTTGAGGTCAGGAGTGCCTACTGAAACACTGATCAGACGGACAACTGATACATAACAAACGTTGCTATATTGTTGCCTTCGAAATATTTCCTTGGGATCAAAGTCGACCGATCTTCCAATAATAAAATTTTTCATAGACTGCTGGTTTATCTCACTTATACCAGCGGTAGCACAGTGGGTAACATGTTTGGCTGCTCAGCTTAGGAATATGTCGTGATCTACGTTTGAATCTAAATACCTCGTTTTGTGTTGGGAGGCAGTCGTTTGAAATGATGCTTAGCGGCTTAAGTATCGTGCGTACAACACGAAAAACATTTTTTGGTTTAGCCTTACTCGGCTATCGTGTGAGGCTGATTAATAGTATAAAGAACCTCTGTAAAGCGATTTATGTATAGCTTAGCATGCTTTGTTCGTCAAACACATCGTGTAACAATACACAGTAAAATGTCACACTTTCTGATAAACCAACGCTGCGCTAAATACATTTAGGAGTTTTAAAGGCCACAAACATTGCTCACAGCAGCATAGGTTTAAACACAGGTAGAAACTAATACTCTAGGAGTCATATAAATGAGATTACATGATTCCTAGAATATTACAAAAAAACTAATAATATTCGACAGTACCAAGCATACGGTTAAAAGTACACCAGCGACATTCGACAATATATTTGATGACTTCGGATACTGCTGGAAAAGATCTAGCTTCTTTATATCATGGAGGTAAATTTTAAATCGTCGACACAGTTGAATCAAATGTCGTTACCAGTGCAAAAAAACGGTACTGTTAAACAAAAAAGTAACTGAGATGCCAAAAAATAAAAATGCAGATATTTTGCGGAATACATGAATGGGCACCAATAGCATTGATTTAACTAATATAGTGCGTAATTGTCTGCCAGAATAATTATAGTAAACATAATTTCTATCAGCTAGTTTCACCGGCGGCATTACAGTTGCTGGCTGTTGCTGCAGCTGTAGAAGCGGCGAATTGCTGCGGATCTAAAAGAGGACTATTTCCTTCTCCTCGACAAGAGGCCACATTTGAGGTATCATCCGGCGTCACTGCGCGAAGAACTTCGCGTTCAAGGGAAAAATCGTAGTTGAACTGCGAGTAAATTTGGCTGGCTGTTTTTAAATGAATAGCCGGTAGCTAAAAAAAAATAAAAATAGAGAACTGTTATTCAATAGAACACAACTAAAGCACATCTATAGAGTCCTTTGTGTAATAGTCTCCTACTGCGATTTTATCATATTCGATATTGAAAAAGTCTCCTTCTTTGAAAAATTCATGACTAAGTATAAATGGGATCTCATATGACAGCTATGACACGATCATCATCGTTTGTCTGTAAACAAATACTAAAATACACAGAATTGTGCAGCCTGTCTAATTCGTAAATTTGTTTGTTTTGTCGCCTATTTTAGTTATCTATTTGTAAATTCTGTCTATTTGTGCTCTGGGCTTAATGCTGAAGAAAACCGTGTATAGTCTCGGACAGATGTTTGAAAGAAAACTCTACAACAAATCATGTAGAAAACGATCAAGCCTCTTAACAAAGGCAGGCAGGCACTTTGTAACAGTAAAGCTTAAATTGATATTTTTTTCTGTGTTATATATCTAGTTAATACTACTACCCTATAGGAGTTGTGACCCCCAAATTGCATGAAATTTTGTTTATTACTTATAGTTCATATATGATTGATCCCCATAATTTACAATGAAATGCTTCTGTAGATATTTATTGTATTTACTGCACCTACTAGAGGTTGCTATATATCATACCCGTCTAACTGGTAGCAATCCTGGATTAAGTCGATAAGAGATATCGTCGATCCAATTTCTAGCACATAGCACAGATCCGGAATTACCACTCTGAGCGCCTCCAGCGTCATTCTGCGCTCTACACGCTGCCTGCTCTTTCGGCAAGCTACCTTTAAATTCATTTAACAAGATATTGACACCTATTTAGTTACGGGGATAATATTTGAACATTTTAGAATATCAGATCTATAATAAAAACATGCGATCTCTAAAAACCCTTCAAATGTTATTTTATTTACTATTTTTTACTGTACCGTTCGACTCGACATTAATTTTGATAGTCCTATAAGCGATAAGTAGCCCATTCAGCTCGCCAGCTAGCGTAAAGCCCTCAGGAGCACTTTTTGAGAATACGCCAATGTCCGACACCACGGAGCTGTTCCGTATATCCCGACTGATCACTGTATAACATAAGTGACGCTTTTTAAGACATTTCTGACCTGTAATACATTTTAATAAACGGCTCGACGTAACACAGATAATTGACGATACAACATGAATAAGTCCGAAGGTGTGAAAAAAGGCTCAATAAAAAAATATTAATAATAACCACTATTATTCTTTGTATTACTACAATTATATGCATTTTTTTGTATTAAAACTTCTCAATTTATATTTGCCCGCAGTGTCTTAGCAGGCAGATAATTCATTTCTATTTGCCGTGTAAAATTTTTTTCTTACTCTTTTTTTCAACAACCATAATAACAGACATGCTTTTAGTATAGATTTAGAGACCTACGCAAAGTATATACATTGTCAATTTTAACTGCTATTAAAATTTCTAGTTTCGAGAAAGCTACAGTGTAAGCAAACGGTTAACCAATAGCACGAACCGTCAATAACCACTTTAATTTGCATTTTTTATAAATCTCATTAGGTTGGGACATAAAGAGTGGTCGTTTTTTAACGTTTTCTTGCATTTTACTTTTCTTCTCTTTGTTCACTTTAATATACCATTCAAAATACTATCTCACGTCTCTAATTCTGTTACAATTTAATTGCGTAACAAACTGAATTTTACGTCGATTTCAAGATTCACATATTGCTTCACGTGGAAAAAAATGCGTCTTCATTAGAGTCGAGGCGAAAACTGCAGTCTTGATATCTATTCTATTCCGCTCGACGTCGAGGTCAAAAGTTGCCAATAAAGCCCGGAATATTTGTGGCGTGTACATTTAGGATTCCTAACTGAAAAAAACTCTGAGTTGGTAGGTTCAAAGACTTAATATTAGACCTGTAAAGTGTACCCTAGTAAATACGAAGCTCGTCAAGTGGCCGGAAAAATAAACTGTAAACACTTTATTTTTGTCATGAATCCTAAATATATGAAATTCTATTATAAATTCCGAGCCTTGGTATGCCATGAACTGGCTAAAACGCGCGAGGGAATACCGCTTCTCATTGACTCTTTAACATCCTACTATGCACCGAACCCTTTTTTGGTCGCTGACAAACGAAATTAGTAATCGTGCATTTGACGGTGATGAAGATTTTAAATTTCAGCTGGACATGGTTTTAAAACTGGACATGAACGGAGTAGGACCTGATGGAATTCCTGGACGAAGGAATAAATAAATTCGCTGGCAGATAAAACAGAACCATACTTGATTACGGCGAATACTAATATAGTAAACTAATGATAAATTAGTTAGTTGCTACAATTTCATGGAATGCTGTGTTTTGTGTTAAGCGAAAAACCGCCATTAATTATGTTTAAATTCGCATACACATACAAGTTGGAGCAAAGGTAGACCTACAGTAAGAATATCATAAGTCTACAACTAGAAACCAACAGTTTTTTGTGACTGTGATTGACATCTTTTATGACAGTATAATAAAAACCAAAGCCTCACTAACCTGTGTCGCGGGTCGAGGAGATCGTCAATACATTTGGCGGCGGTGTTTGCTGCAATGTTTGCACCGCCATTAGTTCAAACAAACGATTGTAGTAATCGTTATACAGTACCTTTAGTTATATAATACAAAGAGTTTTTAGAGAACATCTCCGAATTTCATATCGATCTTACATTTTAAATAATAACAACGATCTGAAATTGACGTATATATATAGAAATACACCACAAAAACCGTATAGGCTATATTTTTCAGCGGAATACCATCTAGATCCACTCAAGATATATCTGAAGACGAGTTGCAAACTTACTTGCACACTTAAACTCTCCAAACAGTCTAGCGAAAACTTCCGAGCAAAGCAAAGATATCTTGTTTCCTTACGGCCGAAAAAGAGGCCTTTGTCTTTCCAAAGATCAGCGTCTACCCCAGCATCGCCTAAAATAAACCGTCAAATTGCAAGTGCTTACAATACATAAGCAAGATATATACATATATATTTGTTTTTGTGATATAAAATGTGAGGAGATGAGAGTAAAAAACTTGTGGCTTATTTTTCTTACAGTTATATACATACTAAATGGAACCTATTTTGTCATTCATTTAACTAATTTAGTTCACTGAGATTACGCCCACCCTAAGCTGAACTATGATATATACCTGCAGTTGCTCCGCTACAATTACTTTATCTCATCCAACCTGTTACCCTTTTGCCGTTCTAACGTGGCCAAAAGGCTTAGCCAAATGTAAATTCGTCTAACTCATGATATCTTGGCTTTTAACATATTTGTACTACATGATCACAGCGCGCTTTAACTGACTCTGTTTGTGGGTCGTCCGTGAATGTGGTCAACGGACCATTGAAAGACGTACAGAAATCCGGTATGTCTTCGGTAGGCTTTTAAAAGACGTTCTAATTGATAGAGCTAAGTAACCTATTGATTCTACTACTAAGACCTCACTGAGGCTTAAAATCTCTTTATAAGTAGTTACACATACTTAACTAAATGAAAATAAGGCAAACATTTCGTGATGATTTGATATGTCTTGGTTCATATAATGATCCTGTTCCTGGGACTTCACCACAGCTTAACGACGTTCTATCTGTTTTTAGTTTTTTTTTTGTTAACGAATAGTTACATATATTTCTTTTAATTTTGGAATTTTTCTCTAAAGATTAAGAGATTCTAATTAGGAAAAAATGTTTACAAAAATCATTGTTACCTTGGCCGCTTCAATTTTTCAATCAGCATTTTTTAGAAATACATTCAAAAACTCGTTCTTACCTTGGTGTTACCAATTTTCATTCAAAAATATTAATTTTAAGTATAGGTGTATGCGTTACAGTTTTATTCAGCTCTTTGAGCTCCACCTAAATAAAATAAATTCCTTTTATATAATACGCTATGTTAAATTTTCATCTTCCGAACGGCATATTCGACCTGAAAACTAAAATCGAAATATATGAACCTGTACGATTCCATTCGATTTATCGAGGGTTTTTAATTGCACTAAGAATCTTTTTCCTTACATAGATATATGTGTAAAATAATTTCACTCTAGTGTCATCTAAGCTACTACTTTTATGTTTCAGCCTTTCTTACGCTAAAATATTAATTTTAGTTATATGAAAGTACATTACATTTTTATCCATCTCGTCAAGGTCTATCGATTCATATAAATAATTGGCATCAACAAAGTAATGTTTTGCTTAGAATATTTTCTAGAAAAAAAAGAAAAGAGGATATCGCGTAAAAAGTTATTCAATCATTTCAACCCGTACAAATTTCCAGTTCACACTTATCAGAGATTCCTTCATATAAGCACACAATAGTACTTTGAAACGTATTTCTTCTTCGCTGTGACCAGGGCGAGGCGTACTTCTCAACGGATTTCCGATTTTTTTTCACCAAAGTATCAATTTTAGACATAGGACGTGGATTGCATTTTTGCTACAATTTATCGAAATCTACCGATCGATGTTTATAAAAAAGACTTTCTTTACATAGCACGCCATGTAAATTTTTTACCCTTTGGGACACATTTTCAATCTAAAATGTGAGTATAGGGGCATGCAAAAATTTGGTGCACGTCGATCTCTATGTAAACATTCCGCTACCGTTTCCTCAATAAAAAAAAATTCAATAATTACCCGCTAAAGATAGCCCATCGTAGCCCCTAAAACTTTTTCAATATGTAAGAAAATCCTATAGGAAAAACTACCAAAAAATCAAAATTGGAACGAACGACCAATTTGCTTAAATCAACAATACGTTATATAAGATATAAACTGCCCCCGGATTCACCTCATGCACAGCTCTATCCCGGACGGTACTCTAACGATGCGCCAGAAAAATGAGCTCGATCTAACGACTTTGAGGGATCGATTTGAGTCGGACAGACAAACAGACACAGGGCTTTAGTAGTGTATAAATAGAAAAAATTGTTGTAATCTCTTTCGCAATGATGATATGCGGCTTGGTCTAAATCCTCCGAAAGGTTACAGACAGAATTTTGCGCGGCAGCTGATTAAAAAGAAGGGGATAGAGAAGGTTGAACGGTGTATAGCCAAGCAATAATGGCCAAAGGCAAAATCGTACAGAGATTAAGGAGGCGTCTGCGAGCAATGACGCTGATATGGTTCGATTTTGAAGACCATACATCTAGAGTTTATTAATAATGTCCACTTCAAGATATTGCCCTGAGCTGGATGAAACTCTGAATACACAGATAATTAAAAATAGTGGCTTTAAAATCTCGTTCCTTTCTCAAGTGTATGCTCATGTATCTCATTTAGTTACTGGCGGTGGAGGTGATAGATGGCAAACACATTTTGGTTTTTTCGATCGCATAACGCCAATGAAGTTTTTTTTGAGAAGGTTAATGTTTTTTTTCCAATGTGTAATGATGGGGGTATCCAGTTCGGAGAACTATATAATGGCTTCGATAAAACTATTGATTTGTGCAAACAAGCCATTGGCATTTATGATAATGCAGTTCAATTTTTAGAACCAAACGCTTTTGTTCTTATAATATTAATGGGCAACGCCATTTACAGCGCTTTAGTCACATTTAATGAGAACGATTATTCATAATTAAACAATACATTTTCAGATCAGCAGAGTATCTGAGGTACTTTGCATCCTTTGGCAGGTGTTGGTTGATGTTTAAAACAAATATTACATATAACAAGGGAGAAACGCAGGTACGCTGAAGTACCCCTTGGTTGTCAAGCATGATTAACTTGTCGTTGTTCACGTTCGCTTCTCCGATGAGAGCAATTCGCTAAATAAAAACCAGTTTGGAGCGGCGTCATGAATATCTAAACGTCTCATCTTTTTTAGCAACAGAATATGATCTATTTCATTAAAACCTCTTTTTGGGCCATAATTTATGCAATGGAAAGGCATATACGGGTTTATATTCAATTTCTGTCTCTGATTTATCTATGTCTACCGTACCGATATATATATATATATATATATATATATACGAAATGAAATTCAAATATAACTCATATATGAGTTATATTTGAATTTCGTTCCAAAAGCTGGTGCTAAGAGGAAGATAACTATATATTTATATATATGTTTTTTGCCTTCAGATGGCTTAACAATTAGGGCGGTCTGGAGGTTAGTTTATGTATACACAGGGAAATCAAAAAGGTGAAGAGAGTTGAATACCGAAAAAACTTCGGAAAATAGGTTTGCTTTATTATCTATGCAGCAACAAGCGGCATAAATTGGAGATTTTAGGATCGACAAGGATTTGCCTTTATTAAAACAACCGACAGCTTATATGACGAATCAGCGAGTACTCTCGAAATCAAATTCTAATTCGGTTGACACTTTAACTTTATTTGCAGCCTTCAAAGTTCGGCGTGAAAGAAACTAACCCCGAGAAGAGGTTTTATCTTTAATACGGTTACTTGCTTCTGGATATTATCAATACAACCGTCACGGTCTAGGAATGGGGTAAATTTTTGAACTAGGAAATTATACAGATTTGTTATACATTTGCTGCAACATGTGATCAATTTATCACGTACTGAAACCGGTTGTTCTCACGATAAAAATTAACAAATTGGTATTTTTATGACATTATTGTCCCTTCAATATTTGGTAAACTTAAGTTATCGGGTACTATAACTAGAGAAATAATATCACAGTAACTAATTATTGCAGCACATATAGCTGAACACAGTTTGAGGGGTATTTTTGTTCATAGAGTTCGGTAGGTATCAGCAACTAAGCTAACTTGTGCTCGTCACCAGCACAGTCTGTCGTGTATATACTCGTTTAAGTTTGCGTTGCTATAATTGCCTGGAGATGTCTTTCGCTCAATATGCAAATGCTACTTTTGTATGATGGGCTGTCGTGCCGGAATATCTTCTTTTATAGTACTACCCTATGAAAAAAGAAATTATAAAAAAAATCAAGCTTCACGTATGAAGGTAAACCAAGTTTCACACATATTACGATAATTTCTCGTCCCTCGCGATCTTCGAAAGATGGAGACATTTTAGTCGCTCCGGGCGACAATTTGTAGGATGACCTATCTATTTGAGCCAGTTATGAGATGGGTAGATTCATTAGTGCTGTTTTGCGCTTAAAAAGGATCTTTTTCAAAGTAAAGCAACCCATCCATACTTTGATAATAGTGCCTGAAGACCATTTCATCACGTTTTTCCGTAACCTCCTTGAAGAGATACATACGACAAATCGAGTGAGTAATTTATTAACTAATCTAAATTTATAATGCAACAAGTCTGAAGGATAAAGCACAAAGAGCGAAAGAAGAGAGAAAATAAGCAGTCATAGACAGTAATGGCGAATACATAATGCGCAACCTGACAGTTGCGTGCGGTTAGAGAATAAAAATCTTAAACGCAAACCAAAATATTTCTAATATCAATAACAAGTGATATCACTTCTGTCGCAAACTATTTCTAGATATATATATATATATATATATATATCTCAGAGACTAGCAATATATCAACAAGAAAACTTGCGATAAAATTAATGTCGCTCGTTTATAATATGCATTTAAGTCTTTTCAGAGTAAGAAAAACGCTTCAAATGGACGTGTTCATTCAATATAACTGTCATCCATTTCGACCACGTCTGCTATGATGACTGCATAAAAATTCCGGGATCATTAGAAATGACCATTTAATATGTCTTTGTTGATATAATTCGACCTGCTTAGTACAACGAAAGTTAATCCAGCGCTGAATAGTAGTGAATGGTCAATAGCTTAGGTTCGCTCATACTCTCAAAACGGAACCCTGCTTCCGTCGTAATTGTTTGCGATTTTGTTTTAGAAAGAACTGCTTTTATTATATCAAGAACACTGAATGAACATATAACCCGCTAAAACTTGTCACAGTTTATCTCGAACGCTATATATATCCTCGCTGTTCTGCATACACATGATTATTATCACTTTCTTTTTTTCTATCCTAAACAATACTCATCATGCATTATCTAAAAACTTTTTTTAATTTCTTTTCATTTTTACCCTACCGGTTGACTTGAGTGATATCTCAAAATTTTTTAATACATCTATAAGGAGCAGCATAGAAATAAGGACAGAAGATATGCTTTCAGATAACAATCCCGGAGAGCACTGGTTGTAGACTTGCAAATCCAAACTAACTCAAAGTTAGATTGATAAAAGCAGCATAATGTAGTAAGTCTGGTGCAACGTTCGCTGAGAAAAAGATTTAAAAAAATGTATAAATGTAGGTGTTGATAAATAAACATGACCATATACTATATACATTTGCTATATACGCACAGGCAGAGAAAACTGGATCTGCTTCTGAGTGCGTCTATCTATGCGTTATCCACATAATCATCACAGGCCTAGAACTCAACAACGTAAAATAACTCCGTTGAGATATAACTTTGTGTAAGATAACAACAGACCTAACCGGTTAACTCAAGGGTACCAGAAATATTATTTTCAATGTAAAAACGTATAGTTAGTTATCACGAAGGTTGCACCTTTACTACTCCACCCATGAAAATTAGTACGTATATTTAAATCATGGTAGATTGTGTTGTTGTTGGCTGAACTAAATAAACAAAGACCTATACGCTTCGTCTATGATTACGAACCGATTTTCAGGAGCATAGAGCCGGATTTTACAAAAGGGAGAAAATGATCAACTGAAATTGAAAGTACAGAGGAAGAAAAAATAGACACGGTGTAGCTCTACACGCAGTCTATCTCCGCCAGATATCCAGTTTTTACAGAGATATATTGCCGCATCTATATAGAGGACCCTATAGTCAATATCATTTCGAGCCTGCTTAGTGCTGCTTTCCCCTATGCGTAAACACGCTTGCAAATGGCTTCAGTCATACTTGTTTTCATATATTTTATCTTTACGTAAGTTGTCATTCTATAGAAAGTCTTTTTAATCATTATCTGTACAGCATTATATTTGCAAGTTCTACTCTCTACTGTCATCGGAAAAGTTGCCTACTGTGTGTTATTTACCGTTTAAATGTTATTTACCGGTAAAACAGTGTTTGATAATCATACTTTATAGTAGCAATATTCCTTTAGTATCTGTCAGTCTGTCGCCGTCACCCAGTACATCTGTGCGTATATGTGCTTGTTGATAAATGAACGTTTGGTTAGTTAGAAGCGGCTAGTTAAAAACTATTTTGCGCTATACACGTAAACATTGCTAATTTCTATATTTAAACCCGGAAATTTTAAAATAATAGTAAAATACCGGTTAGTTCGATGACGGAGTACCCTGGTGGCGCATTTTTTGCTTCTTCGATAATGCAGATATCCGTGATCGGCTCCATAAAGTAGGTACATCCATAAAAAAATTCCCTTCGATTGATTTTGGCTCCACCTATTCACCTAGAAGCAACACATTTAAATTAATCGTACATTACGAATAAAAGAACATTGCCTCAGGTGAAGTACAGAAATCCTCAAAACCTATTAGACTTAAATACTTCCAGCAGATCCATTTATTTGTTATGTCTATACAGGTACTCTCGTGATTTTATCACCTCCTGGGCTTGTGTAATGACATATGGATAAGCAATTTAAGTGCATAAATATAAAGAAAAATAAGCTTTACTACTTAAGGAGAATCAATTCAGGGTACCCATATGCTATATATAACCTATTGTGAGTTGTATGCTTCAACCAGTCTTTCGGCAGACTAATAATAAATAATATTAATAAAAATTTTTTCTGGATAGTACTCAGAAAACGTCAATATCTTTAAGTTGCTAGTTGGTTGCAAATAGTATTGATTTACCAAATTCGTATAAATTTCATGTGATTTTTTTAAAAATATTTAGGTTTTTGCGAATAGAAGCTTAGTGAATAGTTTAAAAATTTCACGAACTTACAGTAGCCTATTACCCAGGATATTTAAGTATACTTAATAAGGACAAAAATCTATGAAATTTTTCACAGCTTTAGGCACTGAAACACTATTTAGAGCCAGTGCCTACTCTCTATTATGGAAGAAATATACATACCTTTATCAGTCGGTTGATTCACACATATCATCCAATGTAACTGCATCATCAAACACAAAACCTCTAAGGTACCATTTTTTTTTAACTTGGATCAATTTGTAAACACCTATTTGTTGACCGTAGTGTCAAATATTAAGGATCTAGAAATGATTCGCGCGCGCGGGCAAGTACCTAATGTCATTCGATCGCTTACCTTATTTCTTTGGGCGTCTTTCTTTTGCTCTTACTTCTTTCAAGGTTCAACTATTATAAAAAGCATACATTTTTTGGTAGACTTATATTTAAAATACTTACATTTAAGTCACATTTTGTTAACTGTGTAGGATATTGCAATGATGATATCTTCAGCTCTGTTTGTCAGATTAACTTGCACCTCCATACAGCCAAAGATTTAGAGGGAATAGTGAAAGGGCGGGTAGTCGTAAGCCCGCGAATTTTAACACTGACCCTAGTGTCAAAGCGGCGCCTCTTATTCATAAAGAAACACAACCGTGAGTTTGGTTCTCAGATGCTTGGAAAGGTCTGAAATATGTAGAATTGATGATTCAAAATTTAATTCCGTTAAGGTTGGACTAGCTTGAAGGAGATTGCTTGCCGGAAGCGTAAGCCTTTTAAGTCATACCTGCAAGAATACGAATGAACCGATACAATCATTGTACTTGTAGATTACAAAAATAACACGTAGATTAGATGACTTTATAATAAAGTTCGACTAGTAATACTATGTGGTCTCTGACGGCCGGTTGTCAGCTTATTTGTCAGAGCAGCTCCGTGCATAATATAAAGCAAAAAATTTGTGCCAAGGTTACGCTAGTTAAGATGCAGCCGCCTGGACTTGTACTTAAGCGTTATACGTGGGTTAAGACAAACATTCACCGAATGTGTGCTGTCATCTACTAAAACTCCTGTGGCCTGTACCATAAAATAGTGCAGGTCGGATAGGATAAACTGTGTTTATAAAAGCCATTCCTTGGTAGAATTACCCATTTCAAGGTGTTTTTTGTGATAACCATTCTTCTGTGTTTGCGTTGTTATTAACTGAGTACCATATAAATAATGTATATAACATGTTAATTTCAGCAGAGTACATCTGAAAAATAACAACATATATAAATTGCATTCAGTTTGCTAGATCATCGACGTTATTTATCCCTAGTGGTCGTCTATAGTACTACCTTAACTATACTTCAGTAGTAACATATTCGATAACTTTTTGAAAATACAGTAGTATTTCAAAACTCAAGCAAGCGATCATTATACTATATTGACAAAGCACATTGGATGTATTTACCATTTAAAAGATTATCATTAATACTGTGTGTTATGCAGTTCCAAGTGCATTTAAAGAATTTGCTTACAGATTAATTTTGTTGAACCGTCACTTTTTTTTGCCAAAATACTGGATAGGATTTGATAAGCGAATTCGTTTTGACAAAGGACGATTTTCGATTCTCTCTCTTGATTATCAAATTGTTAACAAGATGTCGCGCGAAAAGGTTTCCAAATGAAACAAACTAGACATTCTTTAATATATCGGAACATATGCAAAAATCTTCAATAATTAGTATTAAGACACATAACTTATGTACCTGAATACTATATGAACTAGGTGGTAAATCCGTTTCAGCTATAGAACTTCTTCGACACTGAAATGTGTTTTACGTACAAAATGGGACATATTCGAGTGCAGTCATTAATTATACGTGTGCTTTTGCTATATCTCATATTTTGATTTTTTCGGTAGGCTTAGTAATAAGCTTCATTCCTTACACATACCAATACTGCTTCGTTTATTATATATATGTTTTTTTATTAACGGTTCACTTACTGATTTAAAACAAAACTAAATCTGAACATTTTGTCTTTTTGAAGGCTACTGTTATTTCTTTATTAGATAACGTTGAAATGTAATAATTCCGTAATATCGCAAAGTGAAGTGTAAAAACTGACATTTCTAGTGTAAAAAAAACGACACAGGAAGCAAATGCCGCCACGTACAACACAATCTGTAAACATAGAAGCAATACTCAGGTAGTTTTTTCTCATTGATCAACTACTAATTTCTTTATTTTCAAACTATGTTTAAAACAGATTAGATTTTTATTGAGTTTGCGAGACAAATTTTTATTTATTTATTCAAAAAATGTTTTGTAAAAATGGCTTTGTTTTTAATCAGGTAAATGGCAATATTGACGTAATAAAACTAACTTTTTTCTAGAGACCGTTATGTGCCCATTTTATATAATACTCTTATATAGTTCTTACAAATTAATTTATATAATTATCACTCAACATAACGAACGAGTCCGCGTAAAAAGTGTTTATATCTACAAGATATTTTTCTTTGTATTTCCATCCGAATAATGCGATGCGGACCGATAACAATAAAACCCAACTTCTCCTTTAGCTTAGTGTTTACACTGAAGTATTACAGCTTGTTAGATTCAATAACCTAAACGTTTACTTATTCTCTCGAGAAGTTATATCTAGAGTTCATTTTCACTCATAAATGCTATTTGTGCACATATTTTGATCAAAATCGGTAAACACGGTAACAGTGGCATCATGATGAAAACTTGACTTCTCTATCGTTAGGTTGGACACATTTTTCAGAAGTTATCCTTAATTCCGTAAAGCGAACGCTTTACTGCGGCTTACATTTATGTAGCTAAGATAAACGACTTGCGTTAGATAGGTTAGACGTCGACGACAATTTTATGTTTAGTATATAAAAATATGTAGGTTAAAAGGCCTCTATTAATAATTTTAGGTGTGCTAAATTTGGCTGCAGCGATCCAATATAAAAAAAAATAGAAGTCTTTTTACTTGTTCAGTGAATTATTTGACAGAATACAAGATTGTACAATGCATGCTTTGATGGCCGTTGCTTTTTGCCACGGCTTGGCCGTTTCATTCCTCTGTGCATAAGCGGGTCTGTTTAAATCTTCCGTTGCCTATCTCCAGCTCGATCGAACCACCAGTTAATTGCAGTGTGCTGTTCGCTGCTCCACTTGGTGACGGCGTCGCTCGTACCGTCCATGTGTTCCAGCATTTTTTAAATTGAACAAGTGGATTCTTAAGTGCCTAGCGCAATTCGTAGTTTGGTTCGTGCTAACGTCCGCTGTGGTAAATATGTTTCATAATGATAAATGTTTTAATTAAAAAATTTCCCCTGTATAAGCCGGCATTGTCGACTACCGTGCCCGTACGTGGCCTCCTTTGTGTGTTTAAAATCTGATCAGCTGGAAGTGAAGGGTTTCCATTTAAAAGATACAGTAAAAAACAGAACTTAGTGCATTCATACAGACTATGCAGTATATATCGTTAGCGGGACTTGAAGTAATGATTCGTGGCCTCTTTCACATAAAACCTTGGTCGTCCACGGCATTGCATTCTAAGGAAATTATTATTAAATCGATTTCATTCGTGCACAAATAATAGCTATATATGGCTACTGTACTCAGTTCAGTTGCAACAATCTCACAATATAAGAATGCAAGATAGAGACAGAGCTCGTCTACTGCGAGGACTTAGTAAAATCTAACTGAGATCTAGTAAAACTAATAATTTCAATAGTGAAATCAGATAGAACCCAGAAACAAAAAAAAACGACTACATTTATTTAAAAAATATAGTTTCGATTTGTACCATTTAGCGCATACATTGTGGTATTATTATCCCTCTGGTGCAAAAATAACCGAGTCGTTCTATTTTAGTTAATGGGAGATGTATCTTTGAAAGGCAAATCTAGCCACCTTTCAAAATTTCGTAATATTTCTTCAGCTGAGCCAAGATACAATATAGTAGATACCTGTTGAATAAAAGTATCTCTTGAAAATTTTAAAAAAACAAGCTTTAAACATTAGACTAGTACTTGCGGATGAAACTGCGTGTGGTATTTTAAAAAAGACTAAACTCATCCTACGCGTATTAATCAAAATTGTGGGAATTTATCGATTTATCAAGGTAAATGTCAATATCTGCTTACCTGGATATCTCACAAGTTTCACTATCGCTGCTTGAAGAAGCTTGCACTGGTAATTTCCTTAAAAAAAAATAAATGGCTCGTATAAAAAATAGAGATTGTGGGTTCAAGGCGTATTTTTCAACGTGGTCAAAAAAATAATCACAGCTTAAGAAAAGCAAAGCTTCACAAGTAAGAGTTAAGTTTAGATACAGGTTGTGCATACGCCAATATTGGGTTTTCATCGGGCAGATGTTCCCCAGAAACATATTAACTGGAAGGCCAGACCTCAATCTTTTTCAAAAAGGGCTGTCTGACAAGAATATCAAAGTTACGTACATCATTGCAGAAAGGACCACAAGTGGACTGATTTTAAAAGGTTCACGCTAAGCCATTAGGCGTTTGGTTGCCTGATTTCTCACCATCATTCTTAGCCAAGATGTTGAACCGTTTATTGTGATATTCTGTGTCGTAGCATAAAAAGCGGACATACATTCCGAAAGCAACGGAACAGAAACACAAAAGCTAAGTAAAGGTATTACTGTAGTATTTTTTACACGGAATCTGCCAGCTAAATTATTATTCAAATGTAAGTACTCAATATAAAAAATATTAAACAGTAGGCTATTTAAAATTAAATTAATTTAAATTAAAATTAAATTAAAAGTTAGCAGGCTAAGACAGAAGTGATTGAGCTTTAGCTTAATAGATTAACTTGAGGCCCATTGTAATGAATCCTTCTCTGTCCGTTCCGCCACCGCACAAGAGCTGTATTTTACCATTTTATCTTCTTTAAACAGCCATTCTATTATATTTGGCACAACGCTTTAGTACATTAAGGCACATGCACATTTTTCGATCCATGTCAGTTTTTGTCCGCAGTAAATTGCTATATAATGTTGCTGTCTACTTATTTTTTCTAATGTAGTGTTTTGGCACCACATTTTAGATTTTTGGTACGGAAATTGATGCTATTTGAATTATTACTATGGCACACACGATTCTCCTTCTTCAACCGGGTAAACCCGAATCAAGGACCTATTCAGATTTTGAAAGGTAAATATTCAACAAATGTCGTGCTGTTTTACATAGCGTTTTCATTGCCATTCCGTTTTGTCAATAGTTTTTATCAATTTCTCTCGCTCTCCGCGTTAGCATAAATGTTATCATCGAGTTATCATCACGTGTATACGTAAATGTATATAGCTATTGTTTATTTTCCGTTAGATATAAGATATTGGTTATTCTCCGAAAATAGTGTCAACGCGTGCATGGAAGCAATCTGCCACGTGTTTGAGGAGCATTTGAAGCGGCAGAATCCACAATCAGCGTCGATCACCTATGATATCTCTCAGCTTTTCGACTTCATCGATCAACTTAATGATCTCACCTGTCTGGTTAGTACACTGTATTGAGCATAATAATGTGACGATTATGTATTGCAATATTTCGCTGCACTTTTTAGGAACTAGATTGATAAAAGATGGAGCCTTTTTGCCGTTTTCTAGATCGGATCTTAAGGTATTCTTCATCTGTTTCACTTTCGTTTTTGCTTCCTCTCATTGGATCCTATTCTACGATGAAATATTTTATAAAAATTATACGATAAAAATTCTGCCGAATCCGTGGTTCTTTGGAAAAACTGTTAAGACAGGCCTACTAGGAACTGAACGACTATGTGTTCCTTTTAAATCCTCTATAATAAATTAAGCTGTAAGTCTATGTTTCGTCAACGTAGACGCAAAAATTATTATAGCAAGTTCTAGTATCAAGAGTGGAGAGACTGCCACAGGTTTCAATATGGTCAGAGTATTCTACTTAATTATGTGCATATTTTTCGGGTTCTTTTTAGGTTCATCAGAAGACAACAAACACGTATTCACCGTATAATAAAGCCTGGATAAAAGACAAGATTTATGCTTTGCTACGGCAGCAAGCCAGCCACTGATCTAGACGTACAAAATATATTTTCTTTGTTGAATTACTTTACATGCGATGGGTACACTACAGCGAGCCAAAACCTAATACTTTTAAGAACAGTTTTTAAGTATCGTGATTTGCGAATCAGCTCTCAAACAATCCTAACCAACGCCACGAACAACTTTGTGAAAACCTGTGACCTGTGGGCCATTACAGCAGACCTCAGACTGAAGGTTTGTTTTCGGGATTGCCTTAAGTACTAGTAAATGACGCTTGATTCAGTTATTCGGTCGATAACGAGCCTGTCACAATATGAAGCGGATGCCGATACGCCCGTGCTTATAGGCTTTGAAGCAACAAAATTGGTTTGCGCTTGATGATATCCCAAGAGCAAGTAGGAGCGAAGAACGGTTTGTGTATGATGTAATATATATTTAGCCCTTCAATGCTACTTGACGGTGTCGCATTTAAAAATTCACTCAGCGTACGCATCTTTATACTCTGGCTCAGCAATGTTATACCCTAGAACAAAATAGCCACCTCATTCAAAAATTCAAAGACAAACCGCGTCATGAGGAATCCGTAGCCATAACATATCCATTTGATTACAGGCATTTTACACGCTAGATGTTTCGCATGAACACATTTGAAGTCTATGAGCTAGTAAACGTTTCTAAAAGAGTGGGCACTCAATTAGCAATAAGTGAGAGACGAGAGGAACAAGGTTTCGATGACAAAATGAATTAAAACAATTAATTTTTTATGTGAGCACCTTTCTTTTTCGACTGCCAGCATTTAACATTCATTTTAGCCCAACTAATTAAACAATGCATTATCAGCATATGATGCATTATGTGAGTACTTCTTATGCTTCTAGCCTGTTTGCTGTTTGATTTTTGGGCCTACACGTTCGAGTAAAGTTTCAGTTTTGGCTGTCTTGGTATTGATCCCGATAATCAAATACACATAACAAGCATGCGGTTGAGCAACGTACGTGTTGATCTTTGTATGAAAGATTATGAATAATTACCATTTCGATTCAATGTATATGATATGCGAAGTGCTTAATTTATTTTACTACAAACACGATTCGTCACCTTTCGATACGGAAGAAATTGATAGTGTAAAATAAATTTGACAAAATGTGATGCTGCCATTATAATCATAAGTCTATGAGTTCGGTTTCTAATCGAAATTTCGATACTTTTTATTAACTAGGCTTAATCTGTAAGTCGTTGCATCGTTTTGGTTGGAAACACTTGGCTCAGAACAGGGTAGAATATAAATCTGCAGCCAATAAAAAATAGGCTTACAGCGCGAGCAGCACCTTTTTCATCTATGAACGTCGACTCAAAGTATACATCTACCTTTGTCCTTTTTATGAAAAACGTATGACCTGCTAAGGCAAACATTGAGAAAACGCATCTCGGTGTCTGTCCGAGCCAAACCACGTGTAGTTTCTATCACAAAAGTACTTCAGTAACAACCGTTATAGCCATAACTATTGCGAGAAGAAAAGTTTAGGCGTTGGATACGAGCGGTGATGAAGAGAACAGCTGAGAGAGGGAGACAGTTAACGCGCTCTATTCGGTCTCTCATTCTCAGGCGGCGGGTCGAGTTAGTTTGTTGGAGTGCTCGTCGTATAGAACCTTGCCCCCTGGCTCTTCCATCTATTCGACTGCCTGTCTCTTCACTCATTCTGCAACGACGCTGATCGGTTAAGAAATCATCCACATTAAATCCTCTCTTTTATCAACTTCAGACTGGAGTCGTTTATTTAATGAACTTTCATATCCAATAAGTTTAAGGATTAGCATAAGTTATATTCTATGTCGATATATGTAGGCCTGCGTGACTCGTGTCATTTCAGAATGGTATCATTCTGAGATTTATCAAACCTAAGTCATATTCTTTCATGCGAAATTGCGTCCGTATTAAATATAGTCGTTATTAGATTATGTATTTAGTATGTTTCCTTGGGTAATAAATAAAATCGACAGTATAAAATTATTAACGACTTGTTGTGCTATTCTCAGCGTTTCTCTCTGCAGTAGCTCACGGATGTCTACTTATACCGCGTTTTTTTTTTATTAACAACGCAATCTATTGAGAAAAGGATAAACAATTTAAATAAGCAGTTTCCTTTTTATTGATAATGTCTTACATCCTTTTTATCGGTTTAATATCATAGAATAATCTTTTGAACAGTAGATGAAGGTTAAATGTATGAGATCTGCAATGTACCGAATATGACTCACTTTTTTACGTATCAATTAATTGTCTCTTAAATGCTATCATGTTACTTTCTTAAATTTGGATTTAATTATAAACACGTTCTTTAGTGTATCTTTCTAGGCATAAACAATAAGACACACGATACTACAATGTCTTTACCTAAAGGCATATTTCCTACGAAGTACTTCGAATCAGCTTCTTATCAGCATATATCCATGATCGCATAAAGGACCGCGTCGAATAACTTAATTAATGCGTTAAGTTTTATGACACGCATGAATCCTAGGGGTCGCAGTGTATTACCACTAATTGTAACTCCAACGTTTTAATGCATTTGCAAATAAAATACTTACTAATTCTAATGTGGCTATTTGTGCTTATCAAAAGCCCAGCGCGACACTAGTGGAGAACTAGAGTACAGAGGAACAGTATATACTTCTGAATATGGAGACTATCTTATGAGAGATCTGCGTTTGAATGCCCTCCATAGAGTTACTGGATAGAAACGGTTCAACAATTTAGTTTGAGGAGAGTGGTTGGTTATGATTATGACTGAAGTATGTTGAAGGTGCAATGGTGTCATCTAAAGAGGGGAGCGAAGCTTTGCTAAGACGGGGAAATAGGACCGGAGTAACACCAATCGAATATAGGAAGTTATATGCACGCACAAGCACACAGGCACATACATACCGATCTCTCAACACATTTCACACGGACACCGACCCCCACCCGTTCCGATACACACACACATCCGGACGGCTAGACACTGGCACAGATCCAGATTGAAACATATACCATCGCCACATAGTGTAAGTGAAGGGGCGGGATGGGGGTGAAGATGGTGGGCACAGAGAAAACGCGCGCCCTAAAGAGGGAGAGAGAGTTGTGGTGATGGTGGTAGCCGGCCGAAAGGACAGGGAAGCAGGGAGAGGGTGGCTGAGAGTTAAGTTGTGCGGAGTTGTTCCAACGGGACGGAACTCTAAGCCGAGTCGGTTGGGAAAATGCGGGATGAATTGGGGAGTCAGCGGTGGCCGACCGAATTCGAGGGCGTCTATTTCGAAGAAAATGGTGGCCTGCGTATGTTCGTGATATTGGTACTAGTAGTAGCTGTAGTAATGGCGGCTATAGTAAGAACGCTAATGTTAGTGGCCGCAGTAGCGACAGTACTGATAGTGGTAGTGTGTGCTGCTGTTGTTCTTACAGTAGCAGCAGCAGCAGGAGGTCGCCTTGAAGGAGGAGAGTCTACCTTCCTTCTTTCGCTCCGCGGTTTGACATGGTTCTCTTTGCTACCTCTTGCCCTCTGTTGTGCTCACTCCACTCTGCTTTATGACTGACTTCCTTCCCCCCTTTACGCAGGCGCAGATGATGTGCGTAAAGGACTCGACTGCCATTTACAATCAGGAGAAAGCGTCCGCGCGGGCTTTGTTAGCATCACAAGTATCTGACACGCGGCTATTTTCATAGGTGACTCTTAGTTTGTATCATAAAATTCACGATGATGTAAATACTGCTTTGGAGAAATGCTCAAGTTCTTATCTTCCTACAGAACAAAAATGTAATGCAAGTAGTTGTTGGACGTCCTAGCGATCAACAAATACGCGGTACTTTTAGCAACAAAAGGTCATCTGTGACTAAAAAAAATGGTCATCGCAAACAGATAATATTAATCATCACCAGATGTTAGCCAGTTAACACAGTCTTTTCCATAATTTTATGTGTAATTCACGGTCGGTAAAAACCTGCGATTACGAGTTATAGGTTGTAAAGGGTATTGAATGTTAATGACTAAGACGTTTTTTTGGCCTGCTTACTACAGATTATGATCAGTACCTTTACAACAAGACAGCCAAGTCTATTGAAACCCAGCTTACACCTAAAAACATCTAATTCGACTTAAATCTATAAAATAAAAAAGTAGGTATAATATAACCGGTAAGCGGAACTTCGCCTGTTTCGCTTATTAAACCATTGCCTTATCAACTAAACAACTGCATTGTGTTTCATATCGTAAAAAAAAACTTTTCAGATTGCCTATGAAGCAAAGATGACCACCTACAGCTCCTTGGTTGTTAAATATTTTTTTTATTTTAAAAACCTGTCAATTTTAACCTAATGGTCATTGCAAGAAGAAAGGCTTCGGGACAATATAGAATAAAATGAACTTTTAGCTTCACAGTTTTTACTTTTGCCAGTCTAATTCCTGTAAAATGTTAGTTTTTTTCCAGCTCCGACTGTTTCGAAATTCCATTCAATGCATAGGGGTGCGATACACATATCCTAAGGCTTGGTCGTAGCCTTCATGGATTCTTAGGTGAATCGGCTTTCCTAGTATCTGTTAGCTAGTTATTTCTGATTTTCTTGCGGGTTTATTTGAAACTTAAAAAATGGATTTTAATGAATTCTGTAGGTAGACCCTTTGCTGAGTATAGTGCAATCACAAACGTCTGTATTTCTGCTATGGGGTTCATACCCACAAATCCCCATAATTACCAATTTATTTACGGATTAGGTGAATGAACGAGCAAAAAGAGCAAATAGGGCCTTTAAAACGAATTAGAGCATTTCAAATAACTTAGGAAGTTAGCTTTTCAATAAAACAAAAATAAAAAAAAATCCGTTGCTGTTTAGAGTCCAAATATGCTTTCTCAAAGTTTCATACAGAACAACCTTTTTTTCGTTAGAGGTATAGAGAAATAGGTTTATGCGCGATCGAGACACTCAGAGCTATTTACCTCAATCCCATTAAGGGCCCGAGTGTGGGATTCGGTCACCCACCCGCGAACAAGTGAAATCCTACTCTGATAGTGTAGATCATCATAACGCCGACTAAGTTGCTATCCTCTTGGGTACTTCTTCTGAGCCTTGACACCGTTTTGAAACATAGCATCAGATTTTTTGAAAGGTCTAAGCGCAAAGGATGTCTTCTCTTCCTTACCGCTTTCCCGCATCTTGCTCTTCCTGACGCCTTTCTTCAAGCTTCCCTTTTACCGCCTTAAATTCTTTTTTTCTGAAGCCTAATGGTCATGAAACAAATCGTCCTTTTATTCTGTTCCTCTGTAGATCGAAACATATCATTAATAACGTTTTTAATTGTGGCCCAAAATGTATCTTGCAAAACTTCTTCCCGCTCTTCTCAGAGGTCTTCACATTCAATTAGAGTGTCGTGCGCGTGTTTCATCTAATGCGCTTAATACGTATATATCATGGCGCTTTTTGTTTATTTTTACATTGTATGGGTGATAATGACCGTGTTCACATCGTGAATATAGGATGGATGTAGTATATGACCTTTCCATTGTCACTGCACCAGACTCCCAGGTCCGGAACAAGGTGCGCTGTGCAGCTTTCCGATTTATTCGCTGTTTCTGATTAAAGCTATTTCTTTTGCCATTTCCATTGCATTGTTGCTGTTCGGGCTGTCGGGAGATTCGTATCATTCTACATTATTGCCTAAAATATAGATAAACCCTTTGATCTGTAGAATTGAATATCTAACATTATTATCTCAGCATACATGGAAATAGATAAAAAAAAAATATATATATATATACATATATATATATATATATATATATATATATATATATATATAATATTTAGTAAACAAACAGAGAATTCTGTAATACAACTTTTAAAACCGATATGCACTTTTTTTTGCAATGTATGGACCAACCTACAACATTTTAAGCTTCTTTATAACAAATCTATTAAATCAAGTTATTTTTGGTATGTATAGAGGCTTTTTTGAGGCCTTATTTGAAAAGGAGGAGACGTGTTCGTGGATAGAATAGAATCGTTAATAGCAGAACTTATTGAATGTTTTCCAAAGAGTGCCGCAATCACCCACATCATTTAGGTTCAACTTCGCCTTGATATCGTGGGTAAAGGTGTATAGCTCAATTGATGGGATTATCACATATTTTATTTGTATCTCAAAAACATGAAGATCAGGCTGCTGTAGAGTGCTTTTTGTTCACGGCCTGCAGTAGCAATACATACATTTAGCATAAAATTGCCTTTATGCATGACTATAAAAGAGTGATTTACAAGGAAATTAGAAATATAGTGCACCAGATTAGGGCTTATTGCTGTACATAAGGCCGTGTTCAGCATAAGAGGCCAAAAGAACGTTTGACACTGTCGTTAATCTTCATGCTGGTATAGTGGTAATGCGTTTATTTTATGCGTTTATTAATCAAAGAGATATAGAGGCAACATAGATCTAAATCAGGGGGGGGGGGTGTTACACACGTTTCAACTCCCCAGTAAAAATCTGAATAGTAACAAAATGATAAATATAGTAGTCTCTTGCTTGGAGATTCATTCAGATTACTCGTGTTGAGCCCTCTCTATCCTAATGAATCTTTGAAACAATTCTCTAAAAAGCGGCACTG
This sequence comes from Varroa jacobsoni, assembly GCF_002532875.2. NCBI lineage: Eukaryota > Metazoa > Arthropoda > Arachnida > Mesostigmata > Varroidae > Varroa > Varroa jacobsoni. The sequence goes on from NW_019213669.1 coordinate 24,149, forward strand.
AGGCCTGTAGTAGTATCTCAGCTGGGATAGCTGCGATACAGCTATGGAAAAGGTTTTTTGGGAAACCAGAACTTGACAAACCTGTTTCAATGCTAAGAGCTAGGCGTAGGAAGCAATGTTTGATGGCGGTATTAGATTCGAAGCGTTTATTTGGGGCCGTCGCTGCTCTTCGTATTTTCCTGTATGCAGTAGATGCAGGAAAAATAATAATCAAACATGAAGGGATAAGGGTTTTTTTTCTTAAGTGTACCTAATATTAAACTAGTCTCTTTTCTAAAAATTGTTTTAACATCAAACCTAGCAGGACCCATCAATTTGATCGTTTCAATTTTTTTACAAGTTAGTTTATTTAAACGTTATCACATCACCATCGAACTTCACTCTATCGAAAATGTACTTTAACTATAAGAATAATAACCTTTTAAGGTATGGTTATTTTAACTGTGCATAGGAATAGAGATATAAGAAGTGTCGGTAAGTTTAGTGATGAATGAACCACAGAATAGATTTGCGTTTTCAATATCACCGGTTATCTAAAGCTTTCGCTTTATTGGACGATAATCTAGGTCACTCTTGAGCACCAGGCCTTTAAAGTACGTAGTTTTAACGGTAGAATAACTTAGTCAATTTCTGAAATTTTTCATATGATATGCATCAGATTTGCGGTCCCTCATAAGCATATACATGTGTAAAGTTCAGTAACAGTTGTTTTATCATTTAACTTTATTCCAGTCACATAAATGATATTTCAAAGTATCTGTAATTTCGAGCTTTATCAGATGCATATACGTCCACATAATTCAAGTATACTGAGCACTGCTCCTCGCTCAGATGTACTAAGAAATATCTGACAACAACGCTTTTAGCTCAGTTTTTTTCATGCGCTTTTAGAAAGCAACAGAGCATTTATTTCGCATTTATCTTGCATAGGTTTTTTCTATGCCTGTACTATTTGCCAGTGACGAAAGTTACGAAAAATCAAGTATTACCTATATTGATTTAGACCACTGTTGCTTGTTCAGTAATTCTTTTGATTCTATAAGTAGCCTAAATAAATTATTATATGCCGCTTATGCGACAAATAGTTTAAAGAATAATGAGGTGTTCTTTTATACTACATAAGCTATGTTATGACTTAGCTTTGTACCATAGCAGTAAATATAACAAATAGTTTATAGCAGTTAAATTGATTGCATAAGTTAAGGCAACTAAATGAAGAGCAGCAGGACATTATGTTAAGTAATTAATTAATTAAGGGTACGATATTGGTGGACACGTAATGCACTATTTTACAGTGGAAGCCATACAAATTTCAACATTTTAGGAATGAACTAAGACCTATATCTTTGTTTTATCACCGTTACCTACACTATTGTACCTCTTTTCCAACATTAGTAACATCAATGTTACTTTCGTGTAATACTGCAGCTTATTTTTCAATATTTCATGTAATTATTTTATTTTGGTGCCGTTGGTGAATAAGGTTTCTATCTGTGTCCTACTTGTATCTCAACTATAAACTCTGGAAGTTTAGAACATCCAAGTCTACATTTGTTTTTGTCCTATACTTCGTCTAATCTAAGTGTACTTAACTAAAAGTTCCAGTTAGTAGTAGTTTGCAGTAATACACCGGACAAATAAGATCTTTCCAACGTTTCTCTTCTAAAATGGTTTGTATGTTTTGTTAATTTATTTCACTTACCTTCGTCAGTGGCCTGCACTCTTTTATATTGTGCTCTCTAGATATACCGATAGAGAAGCATATGTTGCACATGAAATTTACGTTACTGGTCGCATTGCACTGCAGTTTGTCCCCTTCTCAATGATCTGTAACTAAAGCATGAACACTAGATATGCACCAAATAGAACAAAAATTTGTATCTTATGCAGCCCTACTATACTATATGCAGAGATGCCTGTTGTAAGGCCAGTCGATATAGTAAAACCGTTCGTAGAATACAAAAGAGCATTTGTTTCCCATTCATCTTGATGGGAACGATCGCTTCCATCGTATAACATATTCGTGAAAAGTTTCTTACTTACTAATTATCATATGTAATACGAATACTTTGATGACTGTATAGTCCACATGGGAGCCTTGTGGTCGCTTCAAAATGAGTCAGAGTTGGCTCACTGCTTGTCAAGCCTTACGCGCAATGTTCTGCAGAGCGTTTTGGAGGATCGGAATTAACTGACTTTGCTGTATGATACTAGGGGCAATTTCCAAAGTATTACTTGCCTTAGCTTATAGTGTTTGCACGTAGCGAGTTTGTACCAGTACGACTAGGTCGTTGGCATAAGCGAACAGTTTGTACACGATTTTGCAGGATGCAAGCCTCTTGCTTCAAGTCTGTTATGAATTTACTTTTCCTAGAGTGCAAAGATTCTAAAAAGCCTCTGAGAACACGAATTATAAATACCAGATTACTTTCTATCGTCATACTCTACTTAGTAAAATATGCGCCAATTTAGAGCCTGGAACGTCCTGAAAACAACAATTACGCGCTTATGGCCTTCAAGATGATTTAGCAATTCGTGGTGGTACAGGTTAAAAAGGCAGAGTTCCGGTGCCTTCGGAATCCTATTTCTTTAATCTTATACCTTCCTTCATGCTTCTCCCATGCTATTGCTATAGATTTCGATCTACAGCGATAAAGCCATTCAGGTACGCCATCTGCAAGCAGCCTCAGTTTTTTCGCCTCGATCTCCTCTGCTAACTTCTGCATTATTACGGAGCTATTCTTTCTGGCTGCGGATGCCTCATTTGCTAGTTACTCAAGTAACTATTATCACATTTCATTCATTCAATTAATGGTTCAAAAATTGACTTCGAATAGACGTAGCTCTAAAAGCATTAAGAAATAAACAATGATATTTCAATTTCCATGTGAACACTTATGCAGCCAACTATATCATATGCCGGTCGGTATAGTTCATAGTATAAATTTTTCAAGTAAATAATAAGTATACTCCTAGAATGCGGGATGTTTAATGCTAAAGTTGTTTCGGTTGACTGCGTATGCTGTTCTAACGTTTTCTCCGATTACTGCGCAGAAAGTGAAGCTGCTTTCTGCTCGTGGCGACTGAAGTAGTAGTTCGGGTTCTGTAGATCGCTGTACTTTGCTTGAGGGTGCCTACTATTGGCGTAGGAGAGCGCGAAAATGCCAGTTTGGTGTCCATGTGGTTGCTCTCTGAGCGTGTGTTCTGCTCAGTAATGTCCCTTACGGCATATATCCTCGAAGGGCCTCATGCTTCATCTAAGTCAAAGTTGGACGCTTAAAGGACGATGGTCTATAGCGGATGGGAGAACGCACCCACTCCTCAACCAACGAAGGGCAACTCTCCATATTTGTTGTTGCCTGATTTACTAGCCACTATCAAATCGACTCTACTGGCAGATGAATGTATTGTCAAATTTGCTATATCGACACAGTTCATTGTAACTAGCTCGCTTATTGTAGCATCCAGTACATACCGTTCGTATGAGCTTCAGGTAAACCAAATTGTGGCTCACCCGAAAGCACGACCGACGAATGATGGCAGGGTCTCTCCCATTGCTTCGTCTGTGTCCGTATGTTTCTATGGCGGGAGTCAGCAGTTCGTCCAGCTAGCTAGCTAGTACTGCTTCTCTTCACTTTCTTTCTCTCACTGTGGTTGTATGTGGCCGCTACCCGATGGAGCTTCGAAGGGAGAAAATTGGAAGAGAGGGAGAGAGAGAGAGAACGGGCATGTGTTGAAGTTGAAGGGACAGAATCATTGTGGGTAGTGTGCTGCTGAGTATGAAGATGGTTTGGCTAGCCCAGGCCAGATGAAACTACGAAGTGGAATAGCGGCGAGCTGCCAGAGGGGAATGAGACTTGTGTGGGGATACGAGCAAGCTAGGGTAACGGCATGGGGATATTTGGGGTTCGGAGTGACAGGGGGAGAGTTAGGGGTTAGGGGATGGGACGAGATGGCGGTGATGTGTATGTGTGTGCGAGCGAGAGGATCTCAACTGAGGGAGCAATTTATGATATATGCGAGCAGGGAGCGAGCGGGAACACTGCAGCAGCAGCAGCAGCAGCAGCCGGCAGCGGCTAGGGAGCCCAAACAGACAGACAGCCAGTCGGCCCACCGCTGTTCGTGTTCTCTGTTCTGCTCCGCTATAGAGCAGCTATAGATGGACCCCTCGTAGATGCCCAGAGCCGGCGCTCCTACTGCCACAACCGACGACTGTGTTTGTCTGTGTCTCCGTGTGTGTGTGCATGTGCCTGAGTGTGCTTCTGTTGTGAGTGTATGGATGTACATTCATCTAGGACAACCGACCACGGTGCTGTTCTTGGCTGCTGCGACTACCCAACCCAGCCCAAGCGACGCTGCTCTCCGCCCTACAGCAGCAGCCTGTGTCAGCCTCTTCGAGCCTCTGCCTCTCCTGCTGTACGGAACAGAGCGAGAGCATCGACGTGCAGGGGACTATTACAGGATCCCAGGCAGCTGCCGGATCAGGCACCACCACCAAAACGGCCGAAAACAAACGAAGGCAAGCTCTGCTGGCGCTGGTGTTGCTGCCATCGCGCTGCCCCTGTAGCGCCTACCACTTCAGTTGCAACTACAACCATTATTACTACTAAAACCGCAATTACGTTTGCCATTATTGCTTTTTACTGCTATCAATTGTAGCTTTACATGTCCTGAAGGCCAACACGAAGGCCGGTTAGTTTCTTCTGGAAGAAGAAAAATGCGCTCGAGGCGTGCAACGCCGCGCTAGACGCCATTCGCCATTTACATGCAAATACGGTGCGTGGACATCAACTACAGCACCTACTGATGTTTGCTCACTAGTGTTCACCGCAGCGAAGTATCAACGGCAATTCCACCTCTTAAGTTCGTTGAGTGACCAGAGGGGTACGCGGTCCGACAGTGATTCGGTAATAAAACGATAATTGGCGACAATTACAACAGAAACAAGGTGGTGTGAGGCACATATAATATATATATATATATATGTGTATGTATATATATGAGTGTGTCGGTGTGTCTGTGTGTGCGCTGTTCCTCACAAAAGGGAGGTGCTGCTGCTGCCTTGAGAGTCGCGATGACGACGAAAATGTGGCAATAATAACGTGGAAAAATACATCCGAGTATGTTACAGTCGTAGCAAACGAAATCATTGTTCACCGTGGTATGAGTTGATCTAATATCTGAGTACATGAAGCAGCGGAAGGGTGTTAGCTAGAACGTTAGACGAGCTGTTTTCATCCGGGTTTGTGCACTTGCCCATAACCCCTCTGGATTAAAGCTATTACACCATTCAGTGTGAGTGTTAGATAGGTATATATGCACGGTACATCTTCCATATTAGCTGGTTGTGCTGCTACCCCACAATTTTGAAGGTTAAAGGCTGTAGGATCATACTGGCAAGGAAAGAATAAAGTGCAGTGACACTCGCTTACTGTCTGAAGTCACTTTGTACAAACAAGCAGCGTCGATCTTTGAACACGCAGCGGACAGCCAGGCAGCTGTGGAGGTTCGAGCTTAAACGAGTTAGCAGAGGCATCATTAGCGCGCCGACAGGTTCGGCGCGCGGCAGCACGGCACATGAGCCAAAGTCACGACGTTCACGATGGAAGAGCTCGCTAGCGCCTCCCAGGTTCGTTATTTTCGCATTCGATACGCTGTTTATTATTATTATTACTATCTTTATTATGTGGGAAAGGGTGTGCTGAGTATGGGACAGTGGTAATCATAACGATACGATAAGTTCACTATCTTTTCAAAGGAAGTGGCGATACCTATACGAGAGCTTAGATCAAATGCGTGATGAGTAATGCATTTGGTGCCTTTTTTAAGTGCCCTGCAGATCTCTACATGAACATTTTAGTGTCACAGTCAGCCCGACCCCAAGACTAACCAAACACAAATCAGAATACTTAACAACGTTACCACAATTTAAGAAAAATCTGACCGGACAGCGAGACAGGGGCAAGGGCTATGACCTCGGCACGCTCCAGAGGTTCGATAATTGTTCGCTGTAAGTGAGACCACCAGACCTTAGGTCAAGCCGTACGTTTCGATGAATACGTTTCTTGAAATATAATTAGGAAACCTTATATTGTATTTGTCAAAGTCAGCTAACGTATACGGTGAATTTCAAAGTGAACAGTCCCACAATACACAATTGCCCTGCCCATAAAAAGCTAGTCCATTGAACGTGTCTATCAATGTTCACCTTTCGTGTAGACGACAGCACAATTGACACCCAGAAATTAACTTATCATTCTGTCCATATTTGTGCGGCTATTTTTCAAGAATAGCTGATCTTGAAATGCACGATCGACGTACGCCAACCGTTTCGAGCACCTCTGAGGGCGCAGTAAACAATTTCCCTAGCTTTGAATCTGGTAGAATCTGCATCAGAAGGAGCTGCAATACTTCAAATGGACTAGTAACATCGTCGCCGTGTTCAGTTTCTTCGTGTTCAATTGCATATCTTTCGATGCAAAAAAAAGTGAATTAATTTCCACATTTAGAAGAATATCTTCCTCGCATTTACCTACGAGCTTGCTAAGCTGAGCTGGCAACCTATTGAATACTTAACTACAGGTTATTAAAGCGAAATTAAGTGTATTTTCTCGTTCATCGACTGGAGCTGGAAGCTAACTTCACGCGATTTCGGGTTGAATCCAATGAGTTTAACCAAGCTCCCTATTACTTACCTCGAACTAATGTCCTTACTCATTCACATATTACTAACAAGTTACTTCTGCAGCCTTCGCTTGAAGTATTCGCATGAACTTCCATAGAAGTGTGGTCAACGGAAGCACCTTGGTCAGAAAGTTGTACAGAAGCATGGTATCACACTCACGCAGCAACCATCTGAAAAGGTGCCAGGTGAACTTCATATTAGCACCGCCTTGAGATAAATAGTTTTCAGTAAACTGAGAGAGAACAATCTTAGAGCGAGCATTGCGAAAACGTACAGTGGGCATAAAAATAGTTCCACTGCCTATTGCATATTTTTTTTTGTATATTATTTCAAGTTTTATTCCGACCTGTATTCGACGGCTATAAATCTAGCCGTTATGAAAACAGCATGGAGCTCCGACGTGTCAAGCGTGGTAGTCCGGACACGTGAGCTAAACACTGACAGGAAATATATGATAATTCTACATTGATTGCTGTACGGTAACGTCTCTAACGGGGAAAATTGGCTATGCTGAAAGGATTTGACGACAGCAACAGCAACTTGTCCCACCACTGGATCACTGTCAGCTAGCTAAGGCTTGGCTATAACTCAGAAAGAAACTAACTCTTGAGCAAGTCGATCTGTTATACATCATAGTTGCGGATCATGTAATTGTAAAAGCGAAGTAGGCATTTTCGAGACGAGCGTGTAGCATATTGTCGGAGAAAAGACTCTCTAGCGCGTGTCGACATTTGAACGTGCTCGCACGTTCGCTCTAATATATACATATAATCAATCTAAGAAGATAACAAGATTCATGAACCCGCCTCCACTGTAGTGAACAGGTATCTTGCTACGTTATTCGCCCTCGACGGTTTACCACATGCTTTTAAATATGTAATATCTATTTTTTCCATTGACCTGTAAGCTGAAAATCAGCGACCTATATTGTTGCACGATGCGGACAAACAATCATAACCGTTCGGAAGGGCAGAGAAGATAAACATTTTGAAAACAAACAAACAAGCAACACGTGCTTGCTTCCAACTGCCTCGATCCACAAACGCGGTCACTAGCGGCACACACTCTTTGTGATTAATGGATATACCCGTCCTTTATGTGTGTGCGTCTGTGCGAGGTTGTACTTCCTTGCCAGTGTTGACTGTCGTGCGGCTGGAGGCGTGATAATGGGGTGTCAGACATGACGATCCCATTAGTTTCTTCTGGGATGGTGGGGTTCTCCGCCTCGTGCGTCCTCATGATTAATGGATTCTCAAATGGGTGAACGAGCGGCCAGGCGGATGGTCGGTCGAGGACGAGAGCGCAGTCAGGGCCAAGTGTTTCGGCCAATCAGTCTCTCATATGTCGCATTAATACTCCTACTACAAGGCGACCTAGGCCACATAGCCGAGTAGGAATAGTGTTAGTGGCTGGCGCTAGTATCGGGACATCTTCACATGTATCGTCAACTGTCCGTCTTCTCCCTTTTTTCCTAGTAGGGCGTATGCAGTACGATGCGAAAGCCTCGCCCAGGTTCGTTCATTTATCATTTCCTTTTTTGGGTCGCCTTCCAATCGCAGCGGACGTAGAGGGCCACCTGATCTAACAATTCCACCCGGGAACAGTCAGCGCAGCAAGAAGCTACGACTTTTTACAAACGTCGGCTTTGGTTTCGCAAAGAGATTGTTGATCGGACGTATACGGGCACCCTTTCATACCGGGGGTTGACTTAAACTGACAACTTAACAGCTGGTGCGAATGAATTCAAGCTGGCTTGCAGTTGCCCAACAGGGCTTTGAAATGGATTCTTGGTTTTATTTTTTTGTTAAGGCTGAGGCAATCACGGCACCAATCGCCGAAAGCGTTGCGAGGGCTACTTCGATATTTTTCATTGTTTTACAGCATGAAACATCGACTATGCTTTTAAATACGCTTAAATATTTAGATCCGACACACTCCAGTAGTATAATTATTAGATAATGTTGATTGAATAACACGATAGTCAGCATAACCAAGAGGCTATCAATCGGTAGTAAATGCGCTCTTTAAGAAATGAGTGTAAGAAGCATCGGCGTCGTATGTGTGTATTGCATATCTTATTCCGGTAGCCATTTGATGTAAAAGGTAAAAAAATTCAAAAATCTTGTACACATCCTGTTGTGTACACTTGGTGCAAGGTTAATGGCGTTTCACTTTCGCATAGAACGATTTCATAGACATGAGTAAAGATATCATTCAAAAGAGTTACCTCCAACTGAGCTTATCAAATATGGGGCTTACCAAGAATAGCAAATAAATCTGGGTCGTATATTGTTCAATCTCTCTCTTGCAAGTATTGTAAGCTGATATTACTCGCAATGTAACGACTAAGCGTTTATTTGCTTTTTTTTTTTTTTTTTTTCTGTGTTGCTATTCTCGTTGCTGTCGTGTTCCAAATGATAGCAACTTTCAAGCATTGCTACACTGTGCAAAGATTCTGACAAAAGCTTTAATCGCAATTTTGGTATACAGAATGCATAAGGATTTGATATTCCATGGTACTGTATAATTCGGTGGGCAAATACTATGATCATCCTCACTGATCATTGATTAACACCTGTGTTAGTAACGAGTACCAGAATCGCGCTTTTGTAAAAGCAGCCGCAAAAGGTCCTGTACAAAAGCAACATAGTGTTGGGCTATTTTTCAGATCGTTTCAAGTTAGAATACATTTTGAATTCATGGCTATAAATTGTTACGCTGCTGGAAGTAGTTCTACGGAACACAAGAATCTCGTCAGTGTGCTTCCCAAAGCCACGGTAACATTTTTTTTCTTGGTAAGTACACGAGTATATAATAACTATGGTAGTAAGACGCTGTTTGAGCTTGACCGCTTAATGCTAATCTTGCAACTAGCATACTTGGATACATCTTCGTGTAAAGTTTACATTGGATATCACACGCACGGATCCTCTCCATGAAAGCTAGGTTTATCCTCTGTTTATTTTCGGATTTTCTACCCACAAATAAAGCGTAACCCTATTAGTTTTTTTTCTCTAGGTTAATGTGCAGGTCCGGAGGTAGAAATCTATAACTATAAGGTTCACTATTGAAACAGATCTTTTGGAGCCATATTGACGTTATTGCGGGACTAACTCTACGTGCCATGGCTACTGCTGTACCCAGTCACCATTAACCCTCAACCATGCTAAGCATCATAGCAATGCAGCGGAGGTTCATTATGTATAACCGTAAAGTAATCAGTACAGCTGATAAGATAGTTTTATACGGAATACAGCCAGTCGAAGCACCGTACATATCGAAGAGCATAGGGCAATCGGTATAATGGACGAACTATTATTGGCGAAGAGCGGGCTCAATACAAATAGAAGCCGATGGAGAAAGAACTATGGAGTTGCCGTTTGTAACCGGCAAAACATGGGCCTATGTTTAACTATAACCGGTTTCGTGTGACTCAAACACAGTACAGCTGTAGCCGCCATCGAAGTTAGATATTTCATAGTTAAAAGTTTCCTGCGCTCAACTGGCAACAACTTAGCACGATTTGTCCTGGGTGCGCAACTATTTACTTCTTCCGCATATTGCGATTCTGACGAAGCACCCCCCAAACTAATCTTTGAGCACGTTTGTAATTACGCTTAACCCGCAAGTGCAGTGGAAGGAACTGTGCACGTCAATATTGAAGCCGCATAATTTTCCAGCGATTTTTTACACCATTAACAATAAGCATGCGCTAGGAATTTGTACTACTATTTGTTTTGGAACCGTTACCCACATGGTTCGCAATGTATAAAGAGCCCTACTAGGAATGGCCGAGCAGGAAACCAGGTTGCTCGTACTGCACAAGCATCATCCTAGGCCCTATATAAACCACGGGGTCGTGTTCTGTAATATCTCTAGATTTCTCAATAGTTACTGCTATCAAAACACCTAGCAGTGAACACCATGCCTCAGACTTTGTAAAACTTTGTAGATTTTGACCACAAAGATCCACGATTCATCTCCGATTATCAAAACGTATTGCCGTTTATAAGTTCCATCTGAGACAAAACTTGTATCAATATGTCTAAGCTCACTGTTGACGAAGTGTACGTCTATTCATAGTTTAGTTCAAATGGTTAGTTAGCAAGAGGTGTTTGACAATTCTTTAACGTTTCTACAGTTTTTCAAATTGTCTCCCTAGAATTTACAGGGAAAGCATTCTAAAAGCTGGACCAAGTAGTGCGGTCTCCATACTACTCTCCCCAATGGGACCTGAGCCATAGATCACTTTGTATTCCTTGGACGGCTCTGTGCTCCATTCTAATAGGGACCTACGTGTTTTCCTGATCAAACAGACCACCAGAACAATTCATGTTACGAATCAGTTGTGTAATTTTATTTTTCAATAAACTAACGAGCCGACTTTTTTCCCAAGCCCTTTAGTTCGCTGCTAGTATAAAAACTAACATCTTTCCTCCGAGTATCATCTAGGATTATGTGTAACAATATTTTGGCAACTTAGTATACACGAAACCATCTCACTTACAAGCTGCAATGTGTTACAGTTCATAGGACATCCATTCTAGGCCTAAGGCAGCAAACAGCAAGCAGTAAGATAAATTGTGTACGTTGAATATTGGCATAAATCGTTCAAAATTCAATGTAATGATCGCCGGATAAGAAGATAGTGTGCCTTAGAAAGGGTGAGTTTATATTAGACATTGTTTCATAAATGCAACGCATAGAACTTTACCACTGCACGCCTTGGGTGCGCGTGGCGTTTTACGTCATATTTTATGTTACAGCAGACTCGCTCAGACTGGGCCGCACAAGTGGACCTTTTAATGTTCTCAGCTATTCTCATTGTGCGAAGAAGTCTTCGGAATTATCTCTCTGGTACAGCATTAAGGGACACTAAAAGGTCTGGTCGCTGTCAGTGTTGCTGGACTTATCTGGGGCTTCTCCAACAGACCTATGAACTAATATGACATAATAATCAGATGCCATAGTAACCATTAGCCAACTAAAATTTGAGCAAGCAATAGCCAAGTATTCATAATTACCATGGCAACGCATTCAAAGAGATGCGCATTAGCGATTCAGATCACGCCGCCCCCGAGCTGTGTTCAGTTTTAGGTTTTCACATATCGAAATACCAATGAGAAAAAAACAAACCTGAAATTGTTAAACTATTAACAGATCCCAATAACAATATACGGAGAACTCGTCCCTATCTCTCCTAGCTACCAGTACCTTGAACATCTTGTATCCAAAAATCAATGATGTGGAAGTCGTACATAGTTACCAGGAGCATAAGCCCGAAATTCTTAGATTTGGTAGCGAGTATTTTTTGCCACATACTACTTTTCATACAATAACGGACTACGTAGATTAACTAAACGTATGGGTGTTTAGCTAAAAGGACATCTGTGTTGGTGCAGCGGCAGCGTCTTTCATTATAAGTGTGGTAATTTAATGACAACAGATGATAATTTAAGTACGATAAAGCATTTTTGTTAAAATACGTTATTTGTTATAAGACAAGATTCAAAGTGATTTGAAACCAAATCCAGACGTCTTAGCTCGAAATTACAGGTGACCACTTATGGGTACGATTACCGTCAATATGGAAAAAGGTAGAAGCTATTTCTCTAACATCAGTTTTGAACTGATATGGGTTCCACTGAAACAGAACGGGACACTTCGAATAAGGTTTCGTTAAAGAGGACGCTATATGCTCGCCGGTCAAATACAACCATGTTTATTGAGGGGGATCGTTGTGCTTAGTGCCACATCACTGAGTCTCGCATCGGAAAGTATATTACCTGGTAGCAGTTTTATCTAGCGATAATGAAGCTTTAGCTGCTGCGTTTTAAAGAATATCGATTAAACACCTTAAAGACTAACAATATAGGATATAAAAAAAGACGAGGAATTATTGAGACAACGAGAGCGAAGGAAACACGTGATTACGCATAAGCTCTGCAGAATTGATATCGTCTTGTTGCTTGCAAGACGTCGATAAAGAACTCAAGATTTGAACCCATACAGATGTAGTCTGATTAGATAGTAAAAGTATCGTCTGGCTTAAAGACTCACCCTACTCCAGCTCCTGTATGTACACAGTCCGAATACTTCGGATCACATATCCGATCATACAGATAGGCACTGCGACTTAGTAGACTAGTCCCATGCGTATACCCCATCCCCTTTTCACGAAGACTTCTGTGCATTGAAATAATAATCACAACCTTTCTGAGCCTTATAACTGAGTGTGCGTCAAATGTGTCTCGAAGTTCCAATGGAAATAGACCCATCGTGCTTCCGCGACAATTCAAACTTGATCCTAAAATCATTACCAGAGGCGACAATTTAACGAATTCTACTGGGTTAACTTTCACTCAACCTACTGCTTTGCTATTGTTACAATGCCTTGATATATCAAAAATTGAACTGCCGTCTAGTTCGAAAACCAGGTTAGCTTCATAACATGTTTGGGAAAGAGTATAACTCAGTTCTTTTCGATTACATTACAAGAACAGATAATTAGATAATAATGTAGAACATACAACGTAGCACATAAACCATGGGATACCACTTTGGGTAACTTGGCCTCATTACTGGCATGCGATACGTCAATTCGATATATGAGAATGTAGTAATTTACGGAAAATGAAGAAATAATGAGGTTATTTATTTACCAATTATATATATATTTATAAAATGTGGATGCTAGAAAAGGGTGCAACTTTTTTATTAAAGGGAACATAGACAATGCAGTAAAATCAATTCGAAGTCTAGATAAAGAACCTGGAGATCGCTTAATCCGATACGATAAAAGGTAGGGGAATGGTCAGACGCAAAAAAGAGTTTTGCCTGATTTGCTTACCCAAGAACTATTTTTAAAGGTAATCGATATGCCTTGTAGTTGGGATCTATGGTCTCCAGGATCCAGGACTGTTCAGATTGAGCCTAAGCAGCTAAGCGCGTCCAGAAAGAGGTTTATTTCAATTTCTGTACGTTACTAAATTGCTTTCTATTTATTACAGTATATATAATATAATTACAGTACATAAATGAGTATTGCATTAAACACTAGTACGTGTTTGCGGTGACAACTGGTAGCAGTAAAAGTTTTTGTGGTTACCGCTAGAAGTTAGGAAGGAAGATAGAACAAGTCTATAGTGCTACATGCTGCCTGACAAAAAGAAGGGTGATTGAACAACACAATAGACAGTTAAATTTATAGGGTTTTTAGCTTTTCCTCTTTGGAAGATACCCCTAACGATAATGAGGTATTTGAGGATTTTAACACGTTCTGGTTTGGAGATCTGGCAAATCTAATATAATCTGATTCGGCAATCTTAACAGATATATTTATTATAAACCAGATGATGCCTCTACACTCCACGTAATAGATATAATTAGCTTTTAGAAAATGGTTAACATAGTAGACTACAAAAAAAAAACATAGATATAGCCTTACTATTGCTTTAATTATTTAGTAAAGTATTGTATAAATTCGTCGTATGCGGACAAAGCATGGAGGATGAAAAACAAATCCGAGCAGCTCGAATTGAATCTTTCTTTTGTGAGTTGTACATATATTTTTTGTCTTGGTGTATTGTGACTGGTGATCGGTAGCTTCGTATCTGATAGTCAATGTCAAGTCGTGTTCAAAAACAGATCGTATCATTTGGTCGATGCCAGTCTTCATCACAAACGCTAACTCTTATCTGTTAATATTTACTTTTTTTAGTAGAGGAACGCAATTGATCGTTCTGAGCTTTTCGCTCTTCATTGCGGCCCAAATCTCGATCATTGAAGCACTCTAAGCTTTGCTTAGTCATCTCGCAGCTGTTGAACAGATGACGGTAGTAAAGAGAACATTTTAACAAAGTATTAGACAATTCCACGCAAAAGCTACGTTATTCTACAGTATTACCAAACTGCCCTTGTAGCAAACTGATGAGTGCATACGTACACGTACGAATGTGTGAGTTTGAAGTTTGACTTATAAAAACTCTCACGACGTTAAAGCTGTTTCATATTTATGCTGACTATTATACGACCAAATTACCCTATGAGAGACGTATCTGAGGCCCAGACTCCTCAGCTGCAAATCGAAAGAATAAATGGTAATAAAGTACATGAAATCCGTAAAACATCGAATGTGTATGCCGCGGCGGGTCTGCACTCATAGGAAAAGCATGCTACTTCCTTCAAGTCGGCGTAGGTCTCTTTTATTGCACGCTACGCAATCGGCTAGTGCCACGAGGGGACAGCGACTTTAGACGCGTTTGCTAATGCCATTTTACCATCCCATGTAGGTGTTTCGTTGATTCAGGATTTGATGTATCTATGCGCTTGTTCCAACGGGAGAGTCGTGCTCTGGCTTCCCAAATGAGTTGTCACGTGTTGCCGTATTCCAAGAACGTTATTCCATTGACGTCGAGGTAGTTCGGTTACATTTTAAAGATTAAAATCTGACAGAACTCAAACATCTAAAAACGGTTCATTGAAAACAATCGTTGGTAGTTCAAAAAATCAGCTCATAACAAACTGTGCTGTTTTATGTACAGAAAATTTCTAGAGGAAGCTTAACCTGTCCCGAGTATTTGCGTACAGGGGCCATTTTCAACTAGTCAATACAAAATAGCCGATGTAAACGTTGGATGCCTTACTAGGCGCACCTTATAATCAGACATCTCGAATAGATCGTGCAAAGGAACCTGTCAAATCTTGCCGACCTTTCCAGTGCTTAGTTTCAACATAAAATCTCCACATGCTACCGTTTACCCGAACATAGTGTCCACTGCACCCGCTGTTCTTGTTGATGAGAAGAAGTCATTATCACTCTGCTTTTTTTATTAGGAGAAATAGAGACATCGACTCGCATACGGGCGAACAAATATGACTATTGTTTTTACGATTAATGCATAAGTGTCTCCAATTCTGTCGTTACTAGCAATGGCCTTAACTGAGGTGAGGCAGTTATACGTAAACTTTGTTTGGTCGAATTACACATGGTGTATTATAGATGGCAGGATTTAAACCAGTTACCCTCTAGTTCTTCTAAGCACAAATTTACCGGTCCAGTTCATTGCTTAAACGGTTAATGTATTCGGACTTGTGTGTTAAAATTGACGCTACGAAAGGAAATGTAGTGTTTTTTATTGGCTGCCAACTAAATAATTATTCTTGTCGTTCAATACTTCATGTGCATCCCCTCAAAAACCCTTTTCCTAGTAATGTGCATTTCTTTTACTCGCCACTGGAATCAATGACGTGCAACTGTCTCCTCCATTTTGCCGTCAAGTAGTCGAACCGTGTGATTCATTTGATGCGCATGTCTTGACCTGCCCTTCGTGCTTTACATGCGGTACTCAAGGCTCAGGTATATACCGTACAATATACACTCTATATTACCAGACGGCACGTTCTATTTGTGAGCAGTGTGCTGTATATATTTATTGATGAGCTTGTCTAAGCCAATAGACACAATGTTTTCAGGTGATGCTACAGTTGTGTCAGCCGGGAGGCCCACTGTCTCTAGGAGGTGCTGGATCGGCTGGTGCTTTGGGAGGCCTAGCGGTGGGAGTCGGAGGCTTAGTCTCGTCCACAGGACCGAATGGCTCGCCCTCAGCATCTGCCGGCTGTCCGCTAAATGCTGCAAGTCCTGGCGCAACCAGCGGTAATGGCTCGCCAGGAGAACCTCTAGGCAGCCCCCTTGTGGTTCGAAGGTAGGCAAAATTAGAGTCTCAGGCATGCTTGTTACATATATTATTTAAGGCTGACTTTTATTTACTTAACAGATGATAAACATAGTTTATTTGTTTTCGATTGGTTTTATTATGATATTGAGAGGTATTTTTATTCGAATAAGCATTTTGACACTTGATGTCTGCCGCCACACACTTTGTACTCTCGAGAATTACGGTATACGAAATATTGTAAACAGTAATGTAAAAGCTAAATTAAGTTACTAAAAATATTTCAGGCGCCGCCAGTGGCGTGAGAGCGAGACAATGCTGTTTATCCGATCGTGGGAGAGACATCACGAGGCACTTAAGAGCCATCGTCGGAATGCGCACATCTACGAGAAGATGAGAGATGAACTGTCTGCTAACGGTCTATCTGTCACCACGCAGCAAATTCGTGTTAAAATTGACAATCTCACACAGGCATATAGGTATTGCTGCTTTTCATTACCTTTCCTTAAATGGAACATGACCGAGAAAGTAAAAAAAAAAAAGCACTTTGCAAAGTTTTCGCAAGGCAAGTAATTAATAAAAGTAAGTAAGTAACGTTGATTAAGTTTAACATGAAGTTCATGGGACAAATAGCCTTTCCACTAACCGGAAAGAGGCAAGTAGTAGGTTAATATAATGTGTTCATCCAATTAGTGGTACATTTTTCCCAATAACTATTTTGCTAAGTTTGGGGCTCGTTCGGGCATATCTTCTAGGCGAACGATGCGCGGTGCCCCTTTACGTGGAGGTGATATTCGTTGGTTCCAGTACATGCATCGCTTTCTTGGAGATAACTTCGTGTATCAGGTAAATTAATAGGTCATCTGATATACAAAAATTTTTGATGAACTTGATGAGGTGACCTAATAGATGTAAATTCGAGTTGGTCGTACGTTTACCATAGAACAATTTACATTTTCTAGAGTGACTCATCCGACGAACCAGTTGCTCTCGTATGTCCAAAACGGTCCAGTTCTGCCATAGTTTCATCGCAGTCTAGTGGAAGTACTGGTCCTCAGTTGACGGGGGCAGCGGGAGCCGCAGACCTGCCTGACCCGCTCGGGCCCACCGCTGCTGGACGTGATGCCGAAATCTCCAGCTCACTTAAGCCTCCTCGTATCAGTAAGCTTTTTTCATTTTTCTCCTCTAACGGAACGTAATGGGTATTCCAAAGGCCACACAATAAATTACGAACATCGTTGCTCCGCAAATCATTTTCATAATACAAATATATAGCGAATACATTAGGGTCACTTTATAAAGCTACAAGGTTGCATACGGTTCAGTTGCATAAATACCTATAAATTAAACTAGACTCATTGTAATTGCTCTCTATTATTAAAACTTGCTACGTAACTGTGGTACCTTTATGGCAAGCTGCATAACCCCTGTAAGTACTGTAAGATTCTGTATCATTCTGTATCAATCTATAGCCTGTTCAATACGCAAATCAGTCCAAACGTATGAGCAAATATGCTTTTTGCGAAATATCTATAATACCTCGTTGGTTGTACAAACAAAAAAAAAATATATTTTTCACTTTATACACTTGTATGTGCGTTTCGCTTTTTATCTGTCATCGAATTATTTCGAAACCTGTTTCGAAAAACATTTAAATGTATAGAATGCATTGGGTTACCTTTATTCCAAGCAAATTTTCAATGCTAAGACACTTCCATAGACAAACGCGATTTTACTCTGTAATATTGTTTATGACGCGTTGTCATGGCACAGGCGCTGCTAATAATCTTGAAACATCTGTAGTTCCTGATCAAACAAATAGTCGTAACATAGCGATTAATATCTCCACTTTGTCAACAGTCATGCTTACTGTGACTGGTACGCATGTTTTGCACTGACGGATATACGTAGTTAAATTATATGATTTATAAGGTACGTAACAATATATTCTTAGAGAATATATTGTCTAGACCTAATCACAAAGATTCGGCCAGCGATTTTCATTTATATGCTGAATACTGAAGGTAACTTTTCTTCACCAGCCGGTAGCGAGCCCTCATCAGAAGTAACCTCATCATATGTTGATGAAGAGCGAAACTGCTCGACTACGCCGTTGTCAAGCTGTAGCTCAGGTACTAACGTCTATAGACCTTTGGCAGATGCTCATCATTTGATACTTTTGCTTAAGCTATAATCTCTAAGTTTCAATAATTCTGCTTAGAGTGTATATAGTCTTACATATTGAACTACATACATAGATTCTAAATTAGATTCTTATTTGTCCTTATACATAAATGTATTGAAAATGAAACCTGAGTTTCAACAACAAGTATAATACGATTGGCTGCCTAGTAAAATACAAATGGTCCCGGATTTCAACATTGTTTGTTTTTATTTAACCGCGGCAGGCTCCGCCGTCTTGCAGGCTCTTCAAACATCATTAGCAGTGCATGCGTCAGTGACCGCAGCGAGTCCTGAGACTACCACACCGACGCCCGCCTCTTCCAGTTTAAACAGCAACTGCGGCATTGGAAAAGAAAGCATCAATATCGATAATGACGCTTTTCCATGCAAAGAAAGCAACATCGACGGCAGCAGCAGTAATAATAATAATAATAAAAATAATGATAACGGTATAAATGGCAACACCAGCGCACCAACCATTAACAACCACATCGACAACCTCATCCAGGGCGCTAAGGTTCAAAATTTAACTATTTACTTGACAAATAGATAATGACTTAAAACGTTAGGCTTAAGAGATTTTCGATTAAAATTGCGGTAAGCTGCGAAGAGTTAGTGTCCTAGGTGTCGGAATAAGTGTCTTATATGTTTCAAGACAGCGTTCTGAAATCACTGGCGCAAAAAGATGTCAAACACACTCCTCCTGTGTAATAAAATAACAAATTTATATCGTAAAGGTAAGACATCTTATATCAGCAATTCCTGCAGGTGATTCTAGCGCAGGTACGTTTTTGTATCGCGATTTTCACAAGAAATGTGTTTTAGGAAACATCATAGTCTTAAAGCTTGTAGGGGGCGAGGAGGCATCACTATGAATTGTGTATCCTGCTAAAACCATGGAAAATTACCGTATAAAGCGCTAAATACACTATGTAAGAGAGTTGTGACTATTCAACCCTCGAGATCTATATCTCACATTCATAATGCTATTACTATATTATTAATATATGTTATAATTGGTAATGCCATTGAGTAGCGCCATCATCAAGTCGGTCATAATCCTCCTCAGGAAACGGAGCAACGTGGAGGTGATCTTGATACCGAAGAGGAAATGGCAGAGGACACCAAACGTCCTTTAGCTGTCCTTCCCCCAATACCTCCTGCTCTGCCGGGGTTGCACAATCTTCCATTGTCACTCTCGCTAGACCCGGTCGTTGTGTCTGCCAAGAAGTTTCTCCGATTAAACTCAGCTGCTTCATCAGCCAATTCTGGGAGTTTGGCTAACGGATCAGCGATTCATTCAGATTCAATAAGGAGACCTGGCACATGTGGAAACGTAGTTAGAAAGAAGTGTTGCCACCATCCAGATGTTCTTTCGCGTAAGTGCATAACATACAACGGAAGCTTAGAGGGATATTTTGAGGTTTACGGAAACAAAAAAGTTGCGAACTAGGACATAGTGCTATTATACACCCTGTCCACAACGAACATAGAAGTGTATGTGTTGGATTTATATGGAACTGTAGCAAAGAAGATATATCTTATATTTCCTTTAGGTTCTTCTGTTTAACCTGTCACTATGACTGCACTACTAAGTTAGGCCCCTTTTCCTTATAGGACGCATTTCTAAAATTAAAGGAATTTTTTATCGTTCCCTACAGTGATATCCTTATAATTTTTTTACGTGTTTTGTAGTTAACCCTAGAATTACTTTTTTTTTTCCTGTAGGTAAGCTTGTCTCATCAGTAGAACGAATGCTACAGGCCCAACTATTGGTAGCTCAGCAAGCTTTAGTGTCTCAACAACAACTACAACAGGTAAACTCATTGCTTCTTAAAAATAACAAATTTAAAGACGTGTTTGTTCCTAAGAATAGGACTATGATTGGAAATATAACATATTGTGCCTATTTAGCTTATTTATATAGAAAAAGACAGTGTACATGATAATGGAATGAGAAGGGTGGATATAGCTACGGTCCGACTTTAGAGATTTAGAAGCAGCTATTCCACCCGTGGTTCAACCACATGTGTTTTGTATTTCTAGGCTATTTTAGGTCAGCAGCAATTGATGCAATGTCTCGTAGCACTTCAGGATTCAAGCAATCATCGGCAGCAGCAGCAGCAACAGCAACAACAGCGTGACAACACCTCGTAGATTTCAGCATATTTTCTGCAAGCGAAGGTCTTCAGTCAGATGTCTCGAAATGACAACAGCTTGTAGCGTAAGACGACAAGAAAAGTTGACACCATTGAATAGCAAAACAGCGGCAGCCGTGAGGCCTCGCATCCGTGTTCTTCAGAGAGAAGATGAAGCCGCTATCAAAAGCCTTGCTCTAGTGTTACGTACAACCTAAGAAGTCCTACAACGAGCTATATATATATATATATATATATATATATATATATATATACCTAGTTATCTAATGCAACAAGACATCACTGGAGATTACACTCGCTATTACTCAAGAACTTTTATGAAACAAGTAACAAGTTGCTACTCATTTTAAAGCCAATACCGGTAACATAAGAGAGTCAGAGCTACTAATTAATCATTTCAGACTTTGCAGTGTAAAGTGTACTAGGCGAACTCGAACGTGGTCTTCATTCCAGTACGCACCTACGAATTTCGACCACTGCGGAAGTCAATTCTTTTCTCGATAAACTCGAGGTGTGGCGTATTATGTGCTTAGGGCATTGACCGCAAATGCAAAGTGCGGTCCAGTACATACAGCATATTCTCGAAGCCTTTTCTTAGAGGATGTGTTATCTATTAACTTGCAGCGAAGGATGCACAGGGTACTGGTGATGGCTTTCGTAGCAGATCACTAGGGCCAACTAATCTGCGATATGCATATGAAGACATACAAACCAAAAGTTTTAGTACACTGCTGAATCACACTTATCTAGATGCTGGTGTCGGCTGCAGAAGGCGTTCGCCCCTGAATTTTGCTAGGTGGTCGCTACTTATTTTCGAACCCACATAGTATCGGACGTGGTATTATACAGCCTTCGATAAACGAATTGATGCTGCCTAGTAGTGGTGTTTTTTTACCCTTCTTTCCATTTATTTTTTTAATACAAAAGGAAACTAAACATCGTTGTGTGCGACATTTTTGTATCGGGGTGCAGGATCGTTTGCCGGAGTTAACGGTTTCCGCCAGGCAATCATCGATAGTAACACCTAGAAGTAGAGGAATATTTTGCTTAGGTTGTATCTGCTAGTAGCAAATACTTCAGCGAGACGACACCTCCACCAAGAAAAAAGCGTTTTACCCGAAATATGCAGATTGACTATGCCTCTCTTTATTCAATAAATTGCTCATAGAAAATAGTATTAGTAACAATAATAATGATGATTACTACATAGAATGGACCTTGTGAGGTAGACGAATATACAGATAAGTAACGTTAGTGTATTATATTATGGGAAAAGTATATATATTATTATTACCTGAGATTATACTAAAGAGTCTAAAGAATGATTACAAAGTGGTGATAACTAGATGATACTCTTATATACGTAATAGTACCAGATATGAATATTACGAACGTGAGCTACCCTAACAGAATGAATGAGTACATGTTCAAAATAAGATCAATCACACACACGCTCACTCACTTCTCACAGCTGCACAGGCAACAGATGCCGTCACTATTCGCTCACTAAATGCACGCAGATGTGCGGACCGGTTTGCCGTGTCCACTCAACAGCAACCGGTTCGATCGTTCTTTTTTCTTCTCGATCTTCGTTTGCGTAGTATAAATAACAATTCCGATTTAAATTTCCGACACGCGTGATATGGCAGAGAACTTCTTGCTCTCTACAATATTAACCCTATTCATCGAAATCTAGTCGTCGTGCAATTAACTACTCTTCTAAATTTTTGAAGAGGTGTAAAAACGTAGTTTTGAATTTTATCGTAAGGGTCACTAGGACGTTTCGAGAATTTCAAAATTCAGGCACATTGTCGAGCGTTACTGACGTCATTGACTTAATTCATAAGTGAAGATAGTACTGTGCTTTCTGATGGAAGGTCCTAAAGGTTAAAGCTTGTACTCACTGCTGCACAATTTATTAATGAGCGGACTTTTATTTTAATTGTATGCGCAGCAAGAATGGCTGAAGCACGATATATCTCATTTTAGTGTATAATAATAATCCTAAATCTTATAAAGGAAAGGAGCCTCTGATCTTTTACTCACATTTGACATGCGTTGTACTAATCCTCGAAGAGTACCTTTAGTTAAATTTTTCTCTGCGTAAACTGATGCAACGTATTGGCGAAAATAACAGCAAATTAATGGTCTCATTTTCTTTTTATTTTTGATTTATATTCATTTCGACATGTATCAATAGGGGAAATAGGCTTTACATGGAAGATGTCGGTTACTATAAAATCATGTAAATTAGCTACCATGTAAAAGTAGCACCTGCCACCAACGACAAAATTAGTACACTTTATTATATCATTCTAAATTATAACGCGATAATTAGAGAAAGTTGAACAAACTGTCAAAAAACACAACTTACTGAGCCAATTATTCTACATAAGCAACACCGCCAAACAGTGAGAAAAAATATATACATATATATATATATATATATATATATATATATATATATATATTACAAACAGCCCAAGTGCTCTATATATAGGCGTAAAGCTTTAAGAAGATTATACGAATACTACCGTCAAGACAATAGGTGAAGCGTGAATATATTGGGTTGTCGAAAGAATATTCATTATTTTCAAGTCAAAATGGAAGCAATTACTTTAAACTGACATTACTAAGCTAAGCATGCGCTATGCATTTTGATTGATGACCTTTTACGGTGTTTCTGGTAGCACCATGATGTCATCACTGTAGAACTTTTGAATGGAAAATTGCGAGAGGTTATTTTTCCGTTCCTATTTAAACTAAATTACCACCACTGAGAGAGTTCTGCGGAGATCGAAAAGATAATAATCTGACCCGGCTGATGCTCTCTCAATTTTGCCTGAGTAGCTTACTGTCATGGATTTTTTCTAGATGGCTTCCTTAGTCTTGTTAGTTGTTAATAATAGACAACCGAACCAACTGTTCTGTCAGGCGATAATACAGCAGTCCTTTTCAATACTACCGAACATATTGCATCACCTCCTTCCACGTCGATTTTCGAGCACATTTTTTAATACTCCTTACTTGCATATTCTTGTCGTATTTGTAACCGTGCCGTATTTTTTAGTATTATGCCAATTTATGCGGCACCCAAAAATTGAACCTTTTTTGTAGTTAATACTTTTCAAATGGTTTGAACTGTTTGGCGATGGATGTTTTTACTCAATTTTTGGAATAAATTCACTAAGTTTTTTTCGCAGTTGGCCGACTAGTAGGACGACGTTTCGAATCGAAATTCCCAGAACGGAAACGATAGAGTCCTGTTCATTCCGTCTGTTTCGATAACGCCTCTTGACCGTGTACAATACATTTTTTTGGGCCTTTTAGCATTTGTTCCCTTATCGTAACAAATTTAGCAGTTTTCTTTTACTGATCTTCAAGGCGCCTCGTATCGTGTTTGACCGCCGATCCAATGCGACTCAAATTATTTAAGATACGTGATTTTCAAGCCATCTAACTAGAAAAAAAACGGCCACTTTTGTGCACATCCAATATCATCGTTCGAGCAACAATAGAGATTACTCTCAGACTAAATGAAATGCAGAAACGTGTGTGTCAGTCGTGCTTCTTTTGCAACGAATCAACAATGACTCCAAGAACTTTCGACCAGTTCCTTTTTCAAACAACTTAGAGAGTAAGAGCAGAATTTTGACAGGGTCACAAATTTTGTTAGAATTACGCAAGATCAGTGTGCAGTACTATTTGTCCGCTTGGAAGTTATGATCTTCAAGCGATCACGCAGGCTTTCCAGAGGAAATTGCAGTAGGCTGTTAACAACGCATCATAAGGCCAGTGATTACTTGATGATAATCGCTGATTGTAACTAAACGAATACAGGGTATCTACTATACGATGAAAATATATTTATGACTAGTAGGGGCTTACATGCCCCATCTATATATATATATATATATATTTCTGTTATTCACATAGAAAGTACATGAAGGTAAAGAAGAAAGCATGGTATATTTCTAACATGCGCTTCCTCAGTTGTGAAGAAAAGCAGTGTTCGTACAGTCATGCTCATGCCGCATTCCGTTTTATCTATTTGATTTCCTAGCTTTGTAAAACAACGCTTAAACTGACGAATCAATTTCCTTTTTGACCTAGCAATTTGAAAATACAAGTGGTGGTATTTATTACTGTTATAGGTGGTGGGTCATGATTTTGCATAGTTGTCGACACTTTTATGTAACAGAAGCTATGCTAGCTTCACGGTGAAATCTTAGATGATGATTCACAAGCGCGAAGTTTCTTTATAGCGCTCCATATGTATGCTAATAATGTAAAGCGCCCTTATTTCCCCACCGGTGATTATCAGTCGCAAGAAGATTGTTGAAATAGCTGGTCAGTCGTTGGCTGATCGCGGGAACATGTGAATTTCTTTTCCGTCGAATCTGGGCTGTTCAGTTTTGGAACAGGCGTTGTTGCTTATTGTCATCTCCGCTACTTCCCAAAGCAAGTAACTTACATAAAAGCGCTTTAACTTGTTGCGGATAATCCGAGACACATTCAGCCAATGTGCATTACTGATATATGACGATATATCACCAATAATATTTTCATTCGTAACTTCTGGTGATGCTAATCTACAGATGACAGAGATTGACAAGTGATAGAATCACGGCAGGAAGCGGAGATACAACAAAGCTAAGATAACCAAGGAAAGTTAGACTCGTTTGGTTACGGTTTTGACGAGGCGTTGACGGCCTACACCAGTCGTCGTGACGAGTAAGTCGTAACTGACTTTACAGGGTATTCCTTAAACAAGCATATATATATATATATATATATATATATATATATATATATATACAGGGTATCTTCTCTTTAGGTAATGTGAGAATATGCTATTATTCATAGTGGTCAGCTATTCCGATTATGTGGGATACAATTTATCATCCCCATTGAGTACTAATATATAATATTGACGATAGAGATTTTATCGTTAGATATTCCACATAGACAGATGCGCTAAACCAAACTTGGTACATATAAAAGCAATTAACTGGATATTCAACTGCGAACAGTATATAATATAACGATACTCATTACGACACTAACAATATATACATCTAAAAAATAGATAAAACAACGGTTCTGACAAATTGTTATATTCCTTTAAGTATGCTTCGAGCTGAAGTGTTGCCTGTTCTAAATAGATCTTCACTTGGATAGCTCAGACGAGCACTTGACGATAATTGACCGTATGTTAAATGCAATCGACAGTAAGAGTATATGGTCCCGAACAGTGACATCACACAACTAGAAGGAGGTAACACGTAATGCTGATCCAAGTGCGAACAAAGTGTGCGCTCAAAAATCGGTCGTTAACATTAGTTTGTATCTAGTTCGATTTACTTTCAATCCTGCGCGATCCGTTTGAAAAAATAATCTCTTTCTCATGCTCTTATTACACCTGCTTTGTCGTCCTAGGTTGAACTGAGCTTTTTCGAGGAAGAGATATGTACAGAAAGATCTAATTATGATAATAGCTGAGCGATAACTGATTGTATGACGCAACGTGCGACCTAGTGGCTAATTCATGTATAATAGATTCGATTTCACGTTTCTTAGTAATAGGAAAAAGGCATCGCTTGTTGTTTTTAAAAGCTTAGTTGCACTGTCAGAAATAAACCTTTGCTAAAAATGCCGCAAAACCATATAGAGAGACTGGCGGTTATGAACTAAAGTAGACATGCAGGTCCTTAAAAAAGGTTTGATTGTTGCGAACTAGCACCTTGCAGTACGCGGCCGCTGCCAGCTACAGGTTTAGCCCATTTATGATATTTAAGGCAAGGCAAGACAAGACAAGACAAGGCTATACAAACACACACACTTTCACAGGGTAACTAAATAATTTCGAATTAAGAGGAAGGTAATTTTCTCCAAGAGATACCGTCGCCTCTTCTCGAATAATTTTTATTCTTACAACAATAATAATACTATTAATGAAATTGCCTATATATACATATATATATGTATACATGCATACATGCATACATACATACATACATACATACATGCATACATACATACATATACATAGCTTCTAGTTATCATGGAAGACACAGCAGTACTCAAAAATAATATATATATACACACTGACTTGATTATTTATACTATGATATGATGACGATCGGTGACGAAATGAAGAAATTACTAATGATATATAATAATAATATATTGACGAAGTCAGCAGATGCCGTTGCCGATAAACACGTAAAGAACCAACGAGATGTATCGTGGTACAACAAACAGGGTATTTTACATTTGCACAGAAAATAAACTCATATAAATTAATAAAGGGATCGAGAGATGTAGCTCGAAAAAACCTAGTGGTATGCTGCTATAAACGACGTGAAGCCCTGGTAAGCGGCCAGAACAGCTATGCCTTGCATTTCCCATATAAATGCAAATCGTTTATATCAGTGTGTATCTTACTTGTCAACTACTACGCTTCCACAAATCTCTAACGTATTAGTTTCTTTGCCATACGATACAGTTCAATATACGAATACTGCTTAGCTGACTGGATGTATTGTACATCTCCTGACGATTTTTCATTATGTATCGTGTAATCTGGTATGGCGTGCGCCATACTGACAACAAAAGTGCAAGTTTCCAGCTGATCTGGCTGATTAGCAGAAAGAAGAAGATGATTCAGCATAGAGCGACGCATAACGAATGTAGAAAATACAATTATGAAAATGGTAAAAAAGCGATAATCCATCGTTTAATGCTTAGATTATTATAAAGGTATAAGGAAATAATGCGAGATGCAAAAATAAATTACACCGGAGAGAAATATGACTCATAAAATGTCATTCCTTCATTTCGTTACGTGGCTAGAATATATAATAATATAGGAAGACATCATGCAGGACACACACTGTGCCTTTGAAACATAATAGCGTCATAGTTGGGAGTAGCTGAGTACTTGTTTCTGTTTCGTTATACTAGAAAATGTAAAGCGGATATATAATATATTCAGGACAGCAAAAGAGGGCGAGGTATAAAGAACTCCTGAACATTCTAATTAGACGTTGAATAGAAAAGGTTTTTTAAACAGTACTGCATTTTTTTCCACTATTAAATTAAAGTGTATGTTGAGGAATGTATATAATGCGTATTAGGTCGTTACGTAGTAAGGCAATGGGGTTGATTATCTAAGCGCTCGAGGTTTCGCTGCTACCTTTTTGCATTTTCTTTTACAGTTTCTATATAAAGCAAAGGACGCAAAAATAATGACTGTGCAAAATATAAATTACATGGCTATGATAATAGGCAATTAAAAAAGATGATAGCTCTTTTTTGGTCTTCTGTACTCTATTGTTATATACTTCATTTTTATTTCTCATGTCTTAGTTCCTGTTGTTTATGTGTTCAATCACTGTCTGTCTGAAGATTCGCTTCTGCTCTCACTGATCTTACTTATTTGCAATGCCCAAAATGGTACCTACAACACCTAGTTTTACATCAATTTCCATATCAGTTTCCATGCTAGCGCCCTATAATAGAGCACACTAGTTGATGAAATGTGTGGACTGCAAACCTGCCTTATGCTTGCCAGTTTCTTTCCAGTCCATGGAGAGGCATTGCTGACGACCAGTAGATACACGCTATGCGATCTTGAACAGTTGAAGTGTGAAAACCGAATTTTATAAACGCTGGTCTAACCCAATCGGTCGTCGTGCTTGGTATCCTTAGGCGATTTTAGTACCGTAAGTGGTAACTGTTGCGACCTTTAGACTGAATAGTTGTCCGCGGACTATTTTTGCTGCATATTTTTTAATAATGATTACTTTTTGAATCAGTGCGTGTACGTCGTCACTTCTTTTGAACACGGTCTTAGCCCTTTTATAGTGCTCCGACATAGTTTGTCGCTAGTACTTCTTGTAGATGAAATCTGCCTTTGCTCTAAATGGCGATACCGTCGGCACAAAGAAGCATTTTCATGAAACGGTGGCGTTGTTTGTTTAGTAAGGTTAAATTAGTAATGAGGAATAGCAACGGGTTTGGATCGCCCCTATCGACAAAGCCTGTTGTCTCTTTGACGCTAATTTTTCTTATCACTTTATCGTCAGCTATGACGACATTTCTCTGAAGCACGACCTTAGTAACCTGAGTACCTTCCATGGCATTTCTTGTTATGCCATGCTTTGTTAACATGATGCTTGTTAAGTCGCGTAAAAAATTGTGGAAGTTCTTTGAGCTTTTACTGATCCTGCTCTACAATAACCAGCGTCGTATTAAAAGGTCAGCATTTCGATTTTGTTTCCGGTGCAGTGCTGTGCGGGATACATGCTCAAGACAATTCTTTGCAATAATTGGGAGTCATGTAGCCATTTACAAAAATATGGAGACCGGATCACCCGTCTTAAATAGAAAATACAAGCCAATAATTGATATTCGAATACATAACCTTATCTGGGCGCACGCGGCAAAGTCCAGCCCGAGATAAGGTGCGAACTAATTCCAGAATCGGTCTTTATCAGCTAAAAAAACAAGTAATTACTTTTATTAATTCTATGTGTGAGGGATTACTCCTTTCGATTTGCATACGCACTAGAAGTCTATTTTCCACGATTACTTAGTGTTAGTTGTAAAATAAATTCCCGCAGTTTTCCTACCGAATAGAAAGCACCCGCGACAATAAGTCATTATGTCACGTATGCCCCGTTTTTGCTTACAACTTTTTTCGATCTTCATGCCGTTCCGCGAGAAGGTTGCGGGTTTCGTTTCGAAGAAGTTCTCCGACCATGCTTTGAGTCGTTAGTTTGTGTCAAAGGTAATGAACGGGAGTACTTAGAGAATGGAAAAAATAAATTCCGTTGGTTCTCTCCGCGGGTGCGGAGAAAATATGCAAATGTAACAACCTTCCGTTTGAAGTTCAGAAGGCCAGTTTTGACGATATTTGCCGTGTGTGGCTTCGCCTTGTCACGGAGCAGACCTAACCTCGTTCAGCGGGTCTTTTCTTTTGAAAAGCTTCGTTGACTTCGATTCGACCAAATATACGTGCCGACCAACTGTCTTGTTTGTAGAAGCAATTTACACTGGACCAGGTTTTTGCAGTTACATCCCACCGATGTAAAGTATAATCTTTTTTTTGGATAAAGATCTAGTTGAACCCTGGACCTAGGCTTCTTGAGGTTACCTATTCAAATTGCTGGTTCATGTTTAAGTTATTCCTACTTCTTATTACCGGTGAGAGTTCGGTGAAAAAGTGACCGCGTGGCGCTTGTACCGGCTGACATGTTGAGACGCAGCGTTAAACCGTAAGATTCAGAGAACTCATTGAATACTTAAGCTTCAACCTTCTGGTTAAGTCCAAAAGAATCTAAAGTGCTTATCGACTGTTTTATGGCTGCAGCCCATATTTTCGGCCAACTTCCGAGTTCTGTACCAGTTGTCTTATCTAGGTCCGAATACCGTTTTCAGATTTGGCAAACCACTGTTTAGCAGTCCTTTTAACGATAACGGCGTTACTGTGCGCAAGAAAAATGTCTCGTACTGTACTAGCCTTGACGAAAATGCATTTTTCATCAAGAACATCAATATTTGCGTAGTTTTCTCGAGCAAAAGTTGGACTTACAACACGATATCTCTTCACCATGCTGACGCATTTTCTAATAATAGATCAGGCATAGACAACAAGTGCGGCCAAACAGGAAAGGAAAGCTTTTGAAAAAAACCGCGTAAACCTATTATCCAACCTAATATAATATTATTACGGGAGAAGAAATTTCATACAATGCAATTGGAAGACCATGGCAGTTAAGCAAAGCTCCAAATGGCTGCCCTGTATATCTGACATCATTCAGAGTTTTCCTTCCCATAAAACAGGTTAAGTCAGGGCTGGCGGACGCTTCCCCGCACCTAATCATAACGAACGATGAAACACGCTGAGCCAAACGTGTTTCATCGTTCATTGAATCTGCAAACCATTCGGTCTGTGCGAAACCGTAGCATATCGCAGTTTCATAGCCAGAAAATGGATAAGAGGTCAAAAGTAGATCTCCCCTTTCTCAAAACGCTAACAATGATCGATGAAATTTGGAAACGTACCGACAGAAATAAGCTTCGCGTAGTCGCGAGGTTTGCAGCCTATGGGGTATGCGAGACGTAGAAATATTATGAGCCAGATGAGCGCTGTATTTGTAAACATTTCAAGACTGGATGCTGTACACACCACTCCAAGCGGTGCAGCAAAACTAGATTAGTCAATGAGCTTGCACACGTGGTCTTTTGAAACACAGTGGAAGTCTCGATATTGTTATTAAATTACTCAGCATAAGACGTAAAAACACTAATCTCATAGTTCAAAATGACGCTATTTTATAACGGGGCGACATTTCACTTTTATATTCGAGATATATTTGTGCTCCTTTAAATATGAAATCGCTTACTTGGTGCAGGTCTTTAACAGAAGCAGATGTGTGTAAAGATATCATAGTTGTTTACTTTGATCAAGGTAATAAAATTTGACGAAAAGGACACGAAAGCATTTGTGTTTCATGGCTCCGCATTAAACACCCAAGAGTAGTGACCAGAGCCAACATATCTCTGTCGCACAACCTTGATCTAATGTCGCCTGAATCATGGCGGAAAAAATGCGTGAATCGCAGTTGAAAAGTCTTTGTCACTCACCACAATCGCCAAACGTTGCTCCTACAAATTACCATGCTTTTTTCGAAAATCTCAAAAGCTTATTAATCGAATAAATCGTTCAAATATCAGCATGATGCGAGAATTTCTTTTATGTATACTTTATGGACTCTTGTATCCCAGACATCTACAGCGTCAGAATAAATAAAGTGTTATGGCAGGCGACCATCGATAATAGTGGTGCATACTTCAATTGAAAATAAGAGAACTACGTTTGTGAAATGAATTTCGAAAAGTTAAGGTACAATATCTTGCTTCCCATACTGAATAACTAATATATTTGTAACTTTGTATATTTATACCAGATTTGCAAAAGAAAAACTACTGAAGTTTGAAGCTCTGTAGAAAAATTCTGGGAAAATCGGGTACATATTACACTTAAGCCTTCCACATAAACTACAAAATGGACCTTTTAAGGGTAAAACAAATAGAGCGTTTCAACGATGTTCCTTTTGGTGTTCCTGGGACAAAGCTGCCACGACCACATGCTGCAACGTCCTATTGCAGTAATTCTTTATATCAGACGAGTAAAAAATAATTATTTTAGTGAGAAAACATTGTGCGATGTTCTTCTGGGAATATAGGGCCCAATGAGGACCAACAACAGTTGGTGATGGCTGTTGTCTCGCCATTCCCTAACAGAGCGATGTTGAAGTCATCCCGGAAAGGTGTGATTTACTTCTTTATTAATCGATCAAACCTGAAACTCTACATTGCAGTAAAACTTGAGTGTCTTTTTTTTTTAGGATTAACTAGTTTTCACTTAAAACCCTATCTTTTATCAAAATGACACAAAAAACACTTTTTAGCATATGTTACATTATCTTGATAGGCAATATTAAGGAGATTGTATTTATTGTAGCAAAAAATGTTCATTTAGCGTATTAGGGTAGCGTAATATTAGGGTAGAAAATTACCACCAACGACAAGCTAGCAGCCTCACGAAGGGGCGCGAAAAGTTAACCAAGAAACTCGATAAAACGATTCACCCTAAAACGTCAATCTACAACGAAAGACTAACTGGATTGTATTACGGAACAATGTTTTTTTCCCGTAATTAATTAATTACGGGAAATGAAAGGGAAAACCACTTTTACTATCTTTATGAGCAGGACTTTTAGGCTGTCCGCCTGTAGTTTCAATAACACTCTTATACGGATCTCTTTGTTCAGCAGTAGCATAAACAACAGCTCGCGGATCGCGACATTTGAACCTAGAAACTGATTTAGCATAATTTGATTTACAAGCGCGGAAAAAACTATTTGTAGATCGCTACCCTTCTGAGAAGACTACTCGCCACTCTTCAGATTGATGGCAATACTTCCAGAAGAAAACATTTGAACATCTCTTAAATATTTAAAAAAAACCTGGTGATAAAAATACGCGGTGTTCCAGTTCATTATGGTACGAACGAATAGTTATTTCGCACTCTCTAAAATTTCCGTTTATATTGGGTTAATTGGTTAATGTATGCCCGTCTTTATAGACCCAAAAAAGCTAAAAGCTGGTAGTGCATGCGTGTGGGCTTTAGCGAACTCTTATATTTTTTAACGATTCACATCTGTTGTGCCATTTCCAAATGGGCCGAAGCCAGGGCTAGCAGTCAGCGAGATGATGAATGTTGATGGAAAAGATGCTACGAGAAAACAAGAGATGGTGAAGGGAAAGGGCGTTAGCGTTAAGTCGGATCAGGCATCACCCAAGATCAACACCATCTTCGACGATACCCAAAAGCGCTCGCTGTCCCAAAAGCGGCACAGCCAAAGGAAGGCGGATGTGGTGACATACGAATATGGTACGCCAATAATGGAGCGGAAGAATTAACAAAATTGAACCTAATGACTTTAGCTGCTGTGAATGTCAAACTTAACGAAGCTTGATCGCGCCTATTACTTGAAAAAGTGACCTTATTTATTAGAGTAGCGGGCTCTATGTGAATTCATTGTAAATCTTGGATATTGTGTACTTATATATCTATGGTAATGTTAAATATAGGAAACGAGTTACAGTATCTGCTGAGTGAAACAACTTAGGGTGTTGTTAACTGAGAAAATCCGATAAGTGTTTAACCATTCCGCGAAACTAAGCAATTAGTGCGTGAATAGCAGTACTGAACGGATATTAAGAAATCGGAAAATTTGAAATTGGAATGTTTGTAAAATAACATAGTGCACGACCATTATGCAGTTATAACAAGTTCTCTAGCGGCAATTTTTGTGTTACCACTCGTCGGATTACTTTTCCTGCTGACTAAATTACTGTTCCTGATAAGCAGGTTAATACATCCTAGGCCAAGCAATGCGTCGTTCCGGAGTAATCCTTTTCCTTCAGGTAGATAAGCATGTATTTTGTTTTTGCTTTTTATTTTAATAATACTTGTTTTTTTCCTTAAGCATTTTGCTACCCTTAGATGAGGACACAAGATGTGTTTCGATTATAATATTCACTTTTATACAAATATCGTGTAATCCTCATATGTTGGCACCGCTTAGATTTTACAGTCCGCCTACTAGAGAAGCTTTAAATTTTTACTAGTATCTAGGGATCTAACGTCCATCGCGAATCTCAAGTATTGAAAGTCTATACGAACGTTTTATGGTATATTCGGTTGACGGCTTGTGCGTCGGCTGGCATGTGTAGCTAAAAAAAATAACAGGTACGCCTCGCGTCGCACCAGCGTTAATAGGGGTGAGTCGGGCTGAATTAGTCCAGAAGAAACCACCATTCGATACAAGCAGTATATCGAACACAGATAAAGCAAATAACGACTGTAACAAAAACTACGTGAAAACTACGGTCAAATGCTATAGGTATTGATCTAACGCAATGAAATTACCAGACCCTTTAGGAAAGAGTTGATGGCTTCATAGGTATATTACTTTTTGCAAAGTTTGAAACCTCTGCTCAGCTCTCGGTTATCGGTGCTTTTTGCCACGCCAGCATGGTACCAGAAAAAAAGAGCGTGACGGCTAGCGATGTCTTAAAATTCAAAGAGGAGATAGGGGTAACGAATTCGGTGCAAAGTATTTTAACTTATGTACATTAAAAAATTCGAGAAGGAAGCTTAAAGAAGGTTTTTTTCCATGCCGGAAAATCATCTGGGGAATATTTGTAGCCGTCACTGGAGCCAGATGTTATTGTAGACCAACATAATAGCTAGGTTCAACAAAAAATACTTGACCAATCTTATTATTATCTGTATGTGTACCCCAGCTTTTTCTCTCATAAAAATAAATTTTCTCTCAACATTTAGTAGTTTCAAACAAAGCCAGAATCAGCAAATGAAGCCCGATGTAATGCACTGGGTTCCATTTTTTGAAAAGTAACCCAGACCTTCTGAACTTCAAGAACGTGGGACTAGAGCAGAATTTTTTTGGCCTTTCGTTTGCCTGTTAAATTTAGGTACAGATACAATGCAATCAACACATTATAGTCATTAGGTACCTATATAGATATATATGTAGTCATAGATATAGAGATACGTGTATTAATTCGTAGGTGGCCGTGCTTATGGCAGCAAGCACTTGCAATCCTATTTTTGTTCGATGGGATGAATTCGCGCTTTGCCTTCGGCGTCGGTTGAAGCGCAACTTCTCGCCTAACGTCGTTTGCGCCACACGTAAAATGGCATCAAACTTTCGTCGTACCATCCGTTGTCCTAGCTGTGAGCTCTTCTTCCACTGTCAGGCCAACTACGAGGCAGTTTTTCATTGCTCGCAGGCTTCCGAAGCACTGCAGACAGCTGAGGTAAATTGTAAGATAATTATGCCATTCTGGGTATTCTATTTTACGATGTGAGACGCTCTCTACCTAAAATATCGGTCTACGGAGAAATAAAACCAATTTTAATGAAAAAGTGAAATCTTTGCACTTCAAATAGCGTTCTCATATGAAGCTTTTTGGAAATATCTTCGGCAATATTTACACCTGTTAAACAATATATATATATATATATATTATTTAACAATTTGTATATGCTTACTTTAGTTAAGTACCCTTCGCATTTAGTTTGCTATTGTTGTTAGATAATATTTTTCGAATTAAATAATGTTATCTACCGCCTCTATTTAAGATGTAAGTCAGTTTCGTGCGTATAAATGCATTGCTGCTCTTAAACAATATGGATTTCAATTATGTGTTTAACTGTAAAAAAAAAAAGGCGTATTTTTTCAAACTAGGACGCTCACTCAAATCTTAGAAATAAGAACTGTTGTAACGTGTCTATTGTTATTTCACTGTAGGTATTCTCTGATTGCCGCGAGTTTGCACAGTTCGGAGGCCCCGCATCAGGCGTAAGTGCCCGGCAGGAGGCAAATCTCGTAGGTCGTAGAGGCGGAGACTGTGTGGAAGAGTATCTTACAAAAGCGCCGAACTTCAGTTTAATGGCGTTGTTTGGTTTAGGCATTAGTGGGCGATGCCAGTGGAATCCTTTTTTAGAAACATGTGCGAGTAATGCAGGCGAGGTATGTTAAGGTTGTGTTAAGAATCAAGGTTTAAGCTGGTTACTACTAACGGTCAAGGTTGTTCCTAGGTTAGACGTCCTATTTATATGATGTTATAGAACTGTTTGTCTGCCACATTTTTTGATGGAAGCTTAATTCAACTTACAGGTCATGTTGTGTTTTGATATGCAATTACCGTCTCGTCCCCTGATCTATGTATTATTGAACGCGGTTGTAACCTTTCGCATGCAGTTTTTCTTAATTGAAGTTCATTTTTTTCCAATTCAAAAACACGTTCTACTTATAGAGATATTAGATCAATATATTGTCATAAAAAGAACAACAATAATATATGTATATGTAATCTACTGGATTACTCTACTGTGCTATCTTGTACACTTGTATAAGCGTATATAGTATACCTTTAGTACATAATAGTAGCTGTTTATTATCCTGTAGATAAAATGAAAGTTTAGTGGATTAAGTTTCCTGACGTTCGGTTTTCAAGTTCACTCAGAAGAAAGAGATTGTTGTAATATATGCAGGCTGTTGCGTATATAGAGCTATGTATGGTCAGCTTTTACATTGTTTAGTCACGTTCACATTTACTATTAATTATTTGAGCACTGTCATTTCATGTTGTATTTGGTAGGTAATCGCCAGTGCTGACTACCCACCTCTACCAACTTCAACACTGCGCCCTGAAACGTTTCACCGTCCAACGTATATGCATCATAAATATTCCCAAATGGGATCCTCCGAAGCTAACAATAAACTTTTCAGCCTGACAAGTCTGATCAATTTTACACAACCTTTACTTAGTGGGCTTGGACAAAAACCCCCACAAAAAAGTCCAGGTATCATAGAAACACTGCAAGCTCTACATGCCATCAAAGACAAACTACCAGTCTTCAATACAGGTAGCAGTTCCCACTCAACTGCACCGCACGCCGAGACTAACGATATCATTCATGCAGCTTCATACCAGAACGAACCGCACACGGCCTTTCCAGTGAATGATTCTGGAAAACCCTACAACCCGTTAATGTTCACAGTTCAACCTTTAATGCAATCCACTCCAATAACAAATTCCCTTGATGCACCTGGAGTAGCCGATAACAACTCTAACAACGTAACTAGTACATCTTTAGAGCCTAATGATCCATGGTTGAGCGGTATAGCGTTAGCTCTTGGTTCATTTTTTGGAAAACCGCCGGTTTTGCCTGAAAATGCAAAGCATTTCTCGAATCCGGAAGCACATATCCAAGTTGCCTATCATCAACGACCTGAGCCAGTACCAATTCCGCTAAACCCTGTGTCAGCCGTGGGACACACCCCGCCCGCAACACTATCCGGCGGATCTGCGAACAAGGTAATTATTGTTGAGTCTCCGTTATGCACGTTAACATTTAATAATGTCAATTTAATTTAAAACAAACTCTGGAGTATTTCATAAGATCCCAAGAGGACTATTTGCTAAATCTCAGTTTCTTTACCGGATAGTTTTCACGTACGCATGGGCTTAGCAACAAATAACTTACATCCCTTTCGATTTTTTTTATTTTAAATGTGCTTCCTTTATTAATTTAACAGCAGAAGCACACGTTTCTCCACGCTTTTTGCTTCGATCACAGATAGAATATTGGCTCTTACTTCCTGGCTACTTTTCATAGTTGTTTGCGTGAACCTTGCGCTTCACATAATCCTGAATGGGGCAAAGGGCGTTAGGTTTCCGTTCCTCTGCTCAAGCGGGTTCTTTTTTAGGTTCTTTATTGTGCTTGAAAAACAGCCGAAACCAGCTATACCTTGTATGTTTATACACAGGGTTGGTCGTTTCTTTTCACGCTTTTCAGAGCCCTCCGTATTTTTTTTGATGATGAACCAGTCCGGACGCTTTTAGATGTGATCTTCGGCGTCTGATAAGCTCACTTTTTTTTTTCATAAGGACTTGTGTGTCTTAGGCCTGTGATAGAGAACGCACTTAGCTTTACACTAAATTTTTATACCGTTTCGACACATGACCTATTATGTAGAACACTTTCACAGATATGATTCTCCGTAAACAGCTACACCAAAAAGTGTTAAATATAAACGAACTTCCTCTCCTCACCATTGGAGCCCTGCGTTTCCATCTTCCAATCCTTTCCGTTGTGCGTTTCCCTCGACATTTACAGTTTTATGAATCTCTCGGCCAGTTTCTTCAAAACGTTGTTCTGAATAGATCACAATATAAAACAGATGCTGTGTGATAGTATTCGCGGCAACAATAATGACAAAATATTGACCTTGAGGCTATTGTCTTCGGTATTTATCTGTATGTGATCCTTATATTAGACTTTTCATTTGCGTTCGTAGGTGAATAATCAGTAAATACCCCATTACTGGAATTATATTACGTAAAAATTTACGAGCATCTTAAGGAAAGTTACTTTTCGGTACAACAGAGCCTTATCTAGACGCATAGAATCATTCTTTGCATATCCTTAATTAGTTCCTTAATCCTTAATTAATAATAACGTCGAGGTTATTGACGTTCTTGCGTAGCGCTTTGACGGCCATAATTTGTTGCTCATGCTGACCCGCCTATACCTATGACAACGTGTTTGCATGAACACGTACGATAGCTTGCTGAAAAATGTGTGATGTACCATTCGATACCGTATATAGCCATCGTTTACCTGTAGTTAAAAAAAAAAAACGGATACACCTTTTTGGTTTCAGAATGGCAATATACTCCGTTCTTACTGCAGTGAACACACTAAATAGAGACGAACACTGAGAATACGGTTCTACCTCGATTAGAAGCATGTTCGGTATTATGGCAAGCCAGTTCTTCTTGCGACTGATTTCTACGTCCATTATGAATATTTTCCGTCGGTGAAAAGGCGCCAATGACAAGCTACTGCATCTTTTACAGAACTTCAAAAGTGAACGACACCGATCAAATATCCCAATTTTAGTGTCCCTAGGGAACTGCTCGTCGACTTTGATGGTACAACCCTAGTATATCTCTGCGCAATCTCCATCATGCGCAAGTCCTAAGCATACACTTATAGCACTGTATTCTTGAGCTGTTAGACGTTCGTGAAATCCTTTAATTTACTTTTCGACCAGATACGCGATCGAATGAATGTTCAGGCCATGACGAAAGACTTCAACACCATTAGCGATAAATAACTCACACATCGCCATTGACATAGCGACATATTATGCACGAACACACAGTTTCTATCCGGGAAGCATTCTGGTACCTAGGATAGCATTTTAGTTTGTGTTATCTTGCATAATCCAATTAAAAAATCTCATAATACGATTCATCTGAAAAACAGGGCCCCTTTCAGTACCCACTTATCGAATTTTAGAACTGTTCGGCCAATTTGAAACGCACTAACTTCTGCCCACACAGCGACCCTGCGCGCTGCCATTCTCTGAGAAACTTAGAAACCGTTACTTTTATCACTGTCAAAGTTGCCTTTTTTTTCCTTTCATTGCGTTGTGCATCGCTTTTGACTTCTGCTTGCTATTTTTCTTGGTGACAAAATCCTTTTCCTTCTAGGCTGTATTGTCAACCGCACATTTCCGATTCATTCAGTAATTTCTTTTTGTAGCAGATCTTCTTGTATGAGTCTGGCCAATTAGGTTCGCTGATGTTCTGCAAGGTCTTTTCGTAATCGCACTACGATTTCGTGCATAGTCACAAACACACAGAAATTCGCAGGAACCTCATTGTCATCGAGTAGATGAGGGTAATTATAAGTGCTATATAGCTCGGATCATCCATATTTCTCTATGAAACGTGCGAGTAAGTGCTTTCTCTCCCGCCGCGGTTTTAAGATGTTTCTCGAGATACAGCATCATATGCGCTATCATGAAAACGCAGAAAAGACTGCTTTCGCATAAAGAAAAAAAATTGTGCGATACTACTTGGCTCATTTCCATAGCTATTTTCATTCTAAATCACCAATATGTGAAACCTATATTTGGCCTTCTTTGATTTCTTTGTTCTACTAAACAACAAGGTTTTTTGCCAAATTTTACTTCAATATATTGTTACCACCTAATGCAATCTTCTTCAAGGCTTCTTACTTAAAGACCAATTAATTAGATTCTAGGGTCTTTAGAGGGGAAAAAAAGATATTCTGCGCTTTATGGACCATTATGCACAGTTGCAGTCTGCGGCGTACTCGTATTATACGCTACATTGTAACAAAGATCGTAGGTGTACATGTGCTTTTCTAATAATTACTTTCGTAATTCAATATATCTTATTATGTGCTGTCGTAGTCATCCCTACATTTGTATTTTATTTTGGTAAAAAAAACTTTTATTGTTTATTTAAAACGAGAGGTAATAAAGGCTAGATGACAGGCAATAAATTCGTGTTGAACCTAAGAAGTGCTAAATGAAACCATGAGGCTAATTTACGAATTAAAGTGACCTATTAACAGTTTTTACCTATGTATTTTCTAAACTCTAAACAGGTTCAAACCTGAGATTGGCACTATCCTAAAAAGCGATGCAAGATATTTCAGAAAATAATTAATTGAGATAGAATGAGTTTTGCAAAATGCTCAATATATCAGCTAGTTGCTGGCATAGACCTGCGTTTTTTTTACAGACATACATATATACACGTGTGCCATTGGTGTTCAAGTGATACTTGTCATGATTTACATTCAAATAGGCTTCGATAAATTAAATCCAATATTTTCAGAATTCTAGGTCGGTTACGCAGAATTAAAGCGACATATTATTCAACAGTTTTTTATTCACTAAGGCGTCATTGTCCTATTTTACACTGGTGTCCTAAAAGTCAATAAAAACCTCGATCAACATTTTAAAAATGCTGACAAAAGACATATTGTATTTCAGCAATAATTCACTGTAATCGAATTTAAGCAGGCTTTAACATTTCCTGCTAATATATTGTACGATGTACATCCGGCGCACTCTGTCTTGCCACCTAACACGACTGTTGTCAGCGCTGAAAAACCAAGCGGTCGTATTTGGGTGAACTTGACTCGTTTTTGCATGTCTTCGGTCATTTTGTGTGTTTCCGTATGTAAAGTGTCGATAGAGGAAGGAACAGACGTCACTGAAGCAGGGAACGCTGATCGGTAGATTGCTTCGCCGAAACAAAGGTACCCAGTGCAAAGCTGCCGAAATATTTCATGTTTGTCAGCATTAAGTCCCCAACGTTGTTAGGAACCTGAGGAAAAATTTTCCGCTGTCGTCGCATAAAGTCGGTGTGGATAGAATCAGTCGAAGCGAGAGAGTATTTTGCGAACTACAGAAGGGTAGGTTCGTTTTGTAAAACATCTTCCAGAGCAGACTAACCAAAGATTGACTTGCTGTGTCAAATATTACAATTCATCAACGATTCAAAGGGGCGACATTTGAGGACGATATGCCTTCTAAGAAATCTCAGTGGAATGAAACGAGCCCGTCCTCATCGGGCAAACCGAATCAAAAATCGAACCGTTCATAACTGGGGAAAAGGCTGTCTCTCAGACGAATCTCATTTTGAAATTCTGGGAGAAAACGCTTATCATAGTTTCGCATGTATCGGCAAACATCCATTAAAAGTTGCGGCATTGTCTATAACTTCTGGCAAAGGCACTGGGATGATACATCACTCATAGGTAGAACTCATAGAAAACTGTATTAGAAGCACGTCTCAAAGGGCGGCGGTAGCTACCGCCACAAACGACGGTGTTATAGAAAACTGACGCTCGCAGCTATGTTACATCGCTCAGTTCAAACATGTTTGCCATGTGGCATAGCAGCGTAAAGAAGAACCATGACGCGTCGACAGACCAAAAAAAAAGTTTCAAAATAGTCTGGTTTAGCGATGTGTAGTTGGCCTTCAAATCTGAATTTATTTAAATCTATTTAATTGAGCACCGACTGTACATACACAGGACTAGTTATTTTTTTACTACTATGTAAGGTATACAAGAAGGTTAACGATAGCATGATTGCGCATTTTTGTCCTTTTGTTTGAATGTACGATTTCGTAATAAATAGTACGCAATTATTCCATGAAGCCTACGCAGTTAAGGTTTTTCTGCAAGAGATTCCGTATAAACAAGGTATCAAAGTATGTTTTATTGCATTGTTCTATGCAAAATTATTCATTTATTGATTGTTATTCCATATTTAGGTTACCACTCCAAACAGTGAGTAACGCTTTGTCAACGCCTTTGACGGAAATGTTGAGTCCCGGCATCTTCTCCAAAGAAACACCGTATATTGTTTCCGTAAACAATAGCATCGCGGATGATAACTATAAAGAAGCCGTCACGTGTTCATCAGCAGCAGCATAGGTAATCTTTATCTAATTTATTTCCGTTTTCCTCCTGCTCTGTTTGTTGATAATAATGTCGATAAGCGTGAACGTCTTTTTTGTTCTACTAAAATCGGAGGAGTCGAAATTGAATACAATGGTTGGCTCATGAAACATGTAAAATGTTTAATATTTAGCAACGGATATTTATTACTTAGCTTGAAATATCATCCATTTAATTGCGGAGTAATAATTATCGTTTGGCCCGTTGATCTTGAAAACGTAGAACCT
This sequence comes from Varroa jacobsoni, assembly GCF_002532875.2. Lineage (NCBI taxonomy): Eukaryota > Metazoa > Arthropoda > Arachnida > Mesostigmata > Varroidae > Varroa > Varroa jacobsoni. The sequence continues at coordinate 66,541 of NW_019213669.1, forward strand.
GATAAGCTTCAGTTTCGATTTGTAACAGGGTGTTACCTAGTAAAGGTATGTATAAAACTATGCATTTACTACACTGCGAGCTCTAAAGCAGCCTTCGAGTCTCAGATAGTTTTATATGGATATAAATATTCATATCGATAGTACCTTTTTAAAAAGTAAAATTTAGTTTAAAATTACGTTCCGTTTACACTAGGAAATCAATAAAGCCCTATTCTATATCTGCTCACCCAGAACGTATGGCAGACTATACTACTGGACCAGTTGGTTATCTATAAAGTTGGAAAGACATGCATTGTAATAAGAGCAATTCGACAAGGATTGCAGTTGATTGACAACTTTCACAAAAGTATTACGACAAAAGTGATTTAACCAATGTGTGTTTTTATATATTTTGAACGCCTAGCCAGCCTAGATAACGGTTAATACCAATAATAATATTAATAATAATAATAAATTACAGACAAATGATTGTGCTCTTTTATTACATAATTTATGAGTATTATGTGATTCGTTACATTTTAATATTGACTATATGTATTATTGTTATTAATGTATTCCCTATTATCAGTCTAATAAGATAATTTCTCGTTGCTGCTTTGCAGTTGAAAAACCTTTCCTGTGCTAAAAAGACTGATAATTGCTTTTTCGAGAAAGAACCCTTTCCTAATGTTTTGATTAATTTAAGGATGTCCTCGTCCCACATACCGCATTATTCAAGATTAAGAAGTAAATATGCGTAGTGCTTAACTAGATAAGCATTTTTGGATCTCGCGCTGATGAGTATTATGAGCTACTTTATCACGGTCACTTGATCGTGGTCCGCTTCAATGCTTTGCTGTGTATCAGCGAGGATGACATTCTATGCAAGGGGCTTACGTTCTTGTCAGTCTACTGGTACGTCCATCAGGACTCCGCCAGTCAGTCCGTGATAGGCTTAAAAATCCCAGCGTAACCACAAACCCTGTCCATTTAAAGTTCCTGTTTGTTAGAACGCCCTATTTGTTGTGTCATTGATAGTGCCGTATTGACCTAAGGCTAACCGAACCAGATTGAAGCTTACCTTTGTGGTCCAAACTCGCCAGTCATTTGACAGCACATACACGGCCCCTTTTCGAGCGAGAGTAGTTTCCACAAGTTCAAGAGGGATGTATCAAACCATGCTCCTAGATAGTTTGAGAATTCTATTTTCAAGCGAATAATGCTGAGGTGAGATTCACTAATTGACGAAAGGTTTTAGCGTGTTGCCTAGGAGGAAATTCGGATTCATTTTAGTAGCTTTTCCGGGATAGTTTTACGGGATTTCTAATTAGCAAGCAGCCCAACGCGGAAATGCCCTTTACTGTTAACTAATGTTTGTCTTATTGGGCGACTATAGGAGTACGTTAGCGGACCCCAATCTACCCTGCCAAACTGAAAAACTCACTGGCCTCGAAAATCTTTGGTCGTAGTCAAGATAAACTGCATGCTACAAAGTTCTTCACATTTTGTAGTTAAGATCCACTTTCTTGTACGGAAAAAGAACACTAGAGAAGGTACTCCCGCCCGAGTAGCTTGATACTTAGCAGAGTCTAGAAAATTCATTCCTTTTACCGGCCAAAATAAATTCCTTTTGGCCAATTTCGAATGGATCCAGTCCGCAACGATTTCCCGGTACACTCTCGGTCGGTCTTGCTTGAGGTAAGTTATCTCACGGCACAATTTTTTCAAAACGTTATGATAAGTTTTGCTTTCAAATATTTTTAATGTATTTATAAAATAATATAATAACGCGAGCAACTTTCTTCGTCGCATAGCTAGAACAAAGAATACATTTTACACTTGAAAGTGTGTATTTAAAAAATATCAGTTTTTAGGTAGGATTGACCCATAACAATAGAGTCGGGTTTCGGTTCCGATAACGATTTGGAAACAACTGCTACGAACCTCTACCATAACGCTTAACCTACCACTACCGACGAAGAAATATATTTAGTTTATATGTACGCACGGCAAAATATAAAGGGTCCACTAGTTTAGGTAATAATTTAAAAATACTATAATCGCATGAGCGGCGTTACTTCCAACTAGTTTAGAATATGCAAGTTTCTATGCAGATTTGTAATTATATATATGATTTTTATATACAATAACATACCAAAGGTTGTGTTTCTAGCTTTGATAATAATCTGAGGACGCTTATCGTCATATTGAACCTACACCTTTTAACTGATTTCAAATATAATAATATGTCTGGATTATACCTGTCGGTTGCGATTTTGTCGGTTCAATTTTTCCGTTTCCTTCAATATGTTAAAAGGGAAAATATCACAGTGTATTTAAACGACCATTGATTATACTCCATTTGTGTGTTTGTGTGAAGTTCAGGCACTTCAAAAATTGTCCAAATATTATTTCCACAAGATGCTGCGAAATCTTTTTCCAGGTTAATTTGTTAAACTGTTTTAAATGGCAGTCTGATTTTCTTTCGAAACAGACTTTTCAGAAAACTTAGTTTGTTCTAACAAGGCCTAGTATCAGCTTTTCAATGCGCCCTATTTGTATTAAGATATGTTGAAAAAATATAAAATTATGGCTCGATCTTTGCCCATTGCACTTTCGAGCGCGCTTGCTCCATTGATATAGAGTGCTTAAAACGCACAGACCGAAGGCCTTAAAACTGATGTTTTCGTATCCACAAAAAATTATTGTCGTCTGGAAAGAAGCAACCCAATATAAACTTGTATTTACGCGTTTATACTCAGCTTGCTATACCCGTCTGAGTGCTTAAAAATCGTTAAAAAGAGTTTAGCTCAAAGTGCTCGTTCGTCGTAGAGTGTACTAGAGTAAAATGATTTGTAATCTGCTGTTAAAAAGAAGTAATAGTATATTAACGCAGTTAAAAATACTAATTTCTAAAGTTCTCATGTTTTGCACGGATATCAATGCTAGTCAGGTTCACTTTTATAATCTTATGAACTTAATAGTCTGCCTTTTTTTTTATTTTGAATGTAAGATCTATACTTTACTTTTACAACACCTCATATCGCAAGTTATGTCTGTTAAACAGTCCGATCCAATTCTCTGAATGTACCCATAGAGTTTATTGTAAACAGAAGTAATTCAAATGCCGCGAGAAAGAATGCTGCTCAAAAGCGCCCACTGTTGCGGGAAAGGGCAATCTCCACTTTCCACTATTACACCCTTTCTTTGTTTACCCTGCCCAGATATAACGGCAATCGTCCGTTCAGCAGTGGTTTATGAAAGGACTGGCGCAAACAGCTGGTACTGAAACCAAAAAACAGCTGTTTTTGAGCATGTGAGACACAAACTGTGCCACAGATCACTAGGTTTATTAAAAAATCAGTGAGTGTGCAACTAAAACAAATAATATCACTTGAATTACAAACGGTAACGAGAAGAAGTTGAATCATTGCCATTTTGCATCGGTACTATATCGGCTTATGACTGGTTAGCAACGTTAATCTTATTTGGCTGATCCAACTGCTCGCAAAGGTGAAAATAAATTTATCAGATATTTCGAATAATGCTATATAATTGACAGATGTTTTCCTAATTAAAAAAATCAATGTATTTTGATCAATATACAAAAAAAAAAAATTTTACGACGTTTCCCTCCCATCTAATGTTTGTGCTTCGTTAATGCTGATTTCTGACTATTCTACATGTGTTATGTGACATTGTTCTAATTGAGTCTAGTGGTTAAAGCAAAAAGCTTGTAGCTGACAAAACGTTGACTTACATTATACATAAATATAGTAACTAAATCAATTCAGCATGCGGTTGAATATTCCAACGCATTTAGATTGATGTAGATAAGGCAATTTGTAAAAAAATGTTAATCTCGATGTTTCGGTATTAGATAAATTTATGTAGCGCTTAGACACGCACCACCCTGTTATAGTTGCCTCTACAAATGCGTATTATTTAACCTGTTGTTAGAGCATCACGGATCCTCTCCGTCCAGTAATAATTTTTCCTTAGTCTGTGTTTTTTGTGCAGCCATGTGACGGGGTTTATATCCCATATATACGTAATCATTTTGTTATTTCTCACAACCTCGTGGGTAACAAGTAGTAACTGCAATAAAATACCCAGTGTTCTTTTGTTAATTTGAGACAGTTTCACAAAAACCCGTTTATGCTATCGACGTTTTTGGACGATGAGTTTATCAATTACTGATAACATGGGCAACCAGTTCAGTTAACTGCTTCTAAAGTTCTGAGTTGATTCAAATAATAAATAAACGTGTGTCTGAGCGCGCCACGCTCCCCAAATTCTAAGTATGCCAATTCTAATATATTAAGTATTATTAATATTTCCATAAAAACACTAAGCGTCATATTTTTGTTTACAGTTAATTAAAAATGTTTTTACCTTTTTAGTCAATTCGATAAAGTACAAGCACAGTGTACAAAATCAGCGATATCGTAATCTTTAAATATCTTTGAATTATACATTATGAAGATCCCCGTTGAGTTATAGCGTCTTCGTGTATACTTGGAACTTGTGGAACATCTTCTTTGAAGGAGTTGTATGTGACCTGCGACTGTGGTGCTAATTTGCTACCTTACAGAATGAGGATTGAGCATACAAATATTGGTTCCAAGCGAGCTGCACTGCCAACACTAATGTTGGCGGTATTAGTAAAATCTAAAGTTGAAAATTGGACTGTTATATTTTTGTATTTGAAGAGTGTTTATTCATACTGTTTCTTTATTTGAAAAAAAACATGTAGTATAATTGTTTGTTTTTATCACTAGTTTTGTACTTACGATTTTTTTATTTTGCCTATTGCGAGTAAAGGCCATGGAGGAGCTTATGTCTTTTTATTTCTAGTGAAAAACCAGTAGACATGGAGCTATTATATATGTTCTCTCTATATGATCCATTTCTTTTGTGTGAAGAAGCACTTTTGAAGCCTCGTTACATTTCAACCTCAAAAACTGTTCTCACACTCTGCTTACGATGTGTGTAAATTGACGTCCACTCACTCTAAAGGTTACTAAAAAGTCTTATGCATGCTGCGTCGCCATTAAAAAGGGAAATGAGGTAATAAGTGCAATCTAGAAAAAAGAAGGTCCAATCTTAGGATTCTTAAATATAGTGTTATTGGCGTTATTGTTCTCGACTAAATAAGTGCTTTCGGTAGAAGATTCCGTAGTCTTCTGACCCTTTTGGCATTTTCTGTTAATCAGTCTACCACGATTATTACGTTAATACTATACAAAGCCGTCTATACATAGTGTTATTTCTCTGAGATAACCGTTGTTGTAGCCCCTTATTGTATTTAGTGCTATAAAGTTTTGGAAGAATGTGGTGGCAAAGAAAGCAAATCTGTACTGCATAGAGCAAATTGCTGTTCTGTCTATCGTCGTGTTACAAGCTTTAACCATACATATATACCCAGAACAGAACCATAAATATATAGCAGAGCAGAAATGAACATTATCTATGGCAACACAGTAGCGCACAGACGAAAATCGTTCATTTGCCTCAATATACCAAGTGTAATGTTATTTTGGCTAAATATCGGTTACCCAAATTGACGCGCAGTAAAGATCACTTGTATGTTTTTAGCCAATACACCCAAAAAAAAAAGTCACTCTTTTTTCTTGCAATGCCTTGAAACAATATGTTTCCTTGCAATACGAGGTTCTAATCAGCACTAGCATGAGGTTCTCCACTGTTTTTTTTCAAAATAATGTAACTTTGTAAACTTAAATAATACTCTATTATTTAATTGCACTTGATTATTGTAGATATTCTGTAGCTGCCTGTCGTTCATTTGTAATAGTCAAATGAATTCTCTTGCGTCAAATGTGCTACTATTTATTGCCGAATAATCAGGCGAAGAAGCCCATGAAAAGGGTAGGCGGTAGTTGAGGTTAGGCATATACAAATTTCTTATACTTGAAAACTAGAAGTTAAACTATTATTATTATAACTCTAATAGAACACCCAGCATAAGATTTTATATACGTTCTTTCGCTTCTATTTTACGATTTTTTATTACGTTACATCATTTTGTGGTACATGACCGCTGTTAAGTCTGCGGACATTCAAGAAGATTGTTGACAGTAACTCGTGCGTCTCGTTCTTAGGCATTATGTTAGACGGCTAGCGCTCGATAAAAATGAAGTGACTACGCGAGATACCTACATGACAAACGAACAATCAACCCAGCATCCATTTTGCAAATATATAATGTATGCAGAGAGAACGGTAAACAATACTGATTAACACAGTCGAGCCAAATGGCCCTCCGTTTGGCAATACTGACATTTTATGGGAAAAATAAGCCATTAGAAAATCGACAATGGTTCGTTATAATCATGTAAATTAGATCGATTGTGTAATAACACTAAAGAATACAAGATATTCATGAATATATGTATATAGAGAGGGAGAGTGACTAAATTTTAAGGCGACTATTATATCTATAAGAAGCTGATTTAAGATAACACATAATAACTGATGTAATCTCGGCTTGATAAGCTGGTAGAGCACAATACTCCTTCCTGCAAACCTGTAGTGGCTGTAGGCTGACAGAAGCGAAACAATAGCGTTAATAAACAACAAAAGAAAAAATATGACTATGAGTGTTGAAATATTTTAAATAATCCTTTTAAATTCCTGATTCAGTGTAACATTAGAGAGCCTTATCGTCATAACGTGTATAACGGCAATAAAAATATCGTGTGACACTATATGCCTGCCTTAAAGTTTTTTATATATACGTTGAATGGCCACAACTGTAAAGCTTTCCGTTACAAATAAACTTGCTAAACTGTCCAGTTTTGCGTGCAGCTGATCGCAGAAAATAAAAGCAGTATGTCAGTAGATCTAAGACACAACCAGCAATAAATTACAAAAAATATATCCTAATGTGAACAACGAAGATTCGATTTGTTCTCCATAGTTAACTTTGAACAGAAAAACTGCCAGTAGGACCGATATCTCACTAGCAATCTTACACGTGAGCTGTGTGGGGCCTGCCTTAGAAGTTGTGATTAATTATTAAAAGCAAATGCCCGATCTACTTTGTTAAATTTAGTAACATAATGATACTGAAGACCTTTTAAGGACTAACGCAGGCCTATGGCGTTTGAGAAAATTGCAAAACCTCAATAGAATTACTTTTCTCCTTTAGTATTTTGCATCAGACATCTATTGGTGACTTGAGTTCACGAAAAGCTGTGCGATCGTATTGAGCTACCTATATTTGCGGAGATGTTCAGAAAGCGTCCGGAGCTACAAAACAGAGTTGCGTTTGGAGCAATGAAGCTTTACGCGGCTGCATGTCTTCCTAGTAAGCTACGAATCATCCCCTTAACAGTACCATCATAGAACTAGCGATAGCACGACAAAGCCTTCCTTAATTAACATAGAGTATAATAGATCCAACTGTGGAGCAGTCCATCTACTCTAAGTATCGATCTCCTAATACTAAAGGTAATTCGCGTTTATGGGAGGGTCGACATTAGGAATAGATTTACGTATATATCAATGCATACTCCTCTATGAAATACTCATTACATTACAGTGAAATAGCATTATCATGTAATAGGACCATGTTCAGAAAAACTATCAACAAAATTAATGGAATATATTGATATGATGTTTATGATTTTCGCCAATAGCACAGTTCAGAAAAGAGATACATTTGGATTTGGTAAACTTAATTATTCCATTGTCCTTTATTTCGGCCGGCAAATGTGTGCAACTACAGTAAACGATCAACTTCTAGTCAATGTGATAATCTTGATTGAAATATAAGCAATATTTGCTACGGAACTTTGACTGTAGATTGAATTATGTTTTTAAATATTTGCTATTAAAAATGCTTTACTTTCCAAGCAAGGAGTTGGCATACGCTGTTTTATCATAAAAATCAATGATGATGATGATGAAAAAGCATGTAGACTCACTGCGGCGAGTAACTTGTAAATAATCGATGTTTTTCATTTGCTACCTAGTTTTTCTATTCCTTACAATATGGGGTCACACCACGTTACGAAGATTTTCCGACAACATAGCAAAACCAAAAAATTCCGCAAGTACTTCCCGACATCTATTTCTCAATATATATTCCATACCGCCATTTTAAATACGAACCTTAGAACAGATATCTTTTTCGGTTTTTTTTTTTATACGGCCACTTTGACCACGTTGATAAACATATCCTCCAACATTGAGTTATGAATTCGAATATTGGAACAGTTGGAGCTATATATTTGCAATTGCTAATTTCTGTACTCACTTGTGTTTGAACTATGTAGACCTGCCGATAAAAAGTTCTGTTTTTAATGTGACTTTATTGATGTGGAACAAAGGTACATATTATAGTCTTTTAACTAGAAAGATTGCTATCATACAAAACGGTATTTCATTATAACAAAACGGATTTTGCATAGTACGATCTAATTCTATACTTCATATGTTCGCATATTTTTATTATACTGCATAATCACATATATGTTCCAAAGGTATGAGATATGCATCAATTTAATATGCTTGCCGTGCTTGACTTCTCGAAGTTCACTCGTGCTCTTGGCTTGATTGTAAATTCCGCCCTGCTGGTACAACGTTTCGTCAAACAACGATTTATTGCGTAAAATCTAGAATAAATTTAAGCTAACTGTTTTCATCATATCAAAAACCAGCCACAGTTTTACAGCGTGACGGGCAAGGTGACAATTTACTTTCTACTCCAGTTCTACAAAAAAAAAATTTCGACATAAATTTCGTATTGCCAGTGCAAGCCTGATCTGACATCATACGTCGTTTTAAAAAAATGTGGCTCATGCCCGGGTTGCGAGAGGAGAAAGCCTGCCGATTACGATGGAAAAAGCTAGACTGACGGGAAATATTGACATATTTATTTTTAGAAATGCATAGCTCAGAGCTATAGGTCTCTTATTCCCCTTCAAAAAAGCACAAATACATGAAATCTTGAGAAAATTATCAAAATAAGTACAATCATAGTCCGGTATGACATGCCAAAACCCGCCCACATATTTGCAAAGGCTTGAATGAAAGAACGGGGTTTTTATTTGCTCGACTAGGTATCTTATTACGACGAGCTAACTCTCAGCAATAATTTCCGATCCTTATATTTCAAACGTGCATTTCTGCGAGAGTACTCCGATGAAAATATGAATTGATACCCAAGAAAAACGCATATTTGAGGTACCACGATTCGTTTTGTGACTCTCGTAATGTACTACAATAGTTGGCTGGGTAAGTACCATTAAATTCAAGGGAATTATACAAAATATTGAGAAGTGCGCATTAAAAAGTGAAAAGATACGCATTTGCGTTATATTTCGATGGCGATATCTTTCAAATTACTTTGCAGTATAGCGTGTTTGTACGCCCGTGCTGAACTTATCGAACACAGAATTTTTGTTTACTTTCGTGTCTGATAAATTTAGATTCGATAATTAACGTATATCCATCAAAGTGCATCACATGAGGACAAGATTTTAGTTAGAACGCTCGACACAGAAACGAAAAAATTATATAACTCAAAGTTCCATGTTGCTTAATTAGATTATTCGTTTGAAGATTCCATTAATGGCGGATATAGATAAAAATAATTAACTAATCATTTGTTAAGCAACCTACATTTATAGATGATGGTGTAGATGGCGGATCTTTCCGTGAACGAGGCTCGATTGAGCGTTGAGTCATTTCTTGATAAGTCGGTAAACATCTTCTGGTAATCGGATGAATGCTACGAGGCAATCGTGTAAAGAAATGAGTAATTTTTAGAAAATTAAGTAACATCCTTCAATTTATGCATCCTTAACGCTGCAATAATTTTACTAAACATGCTTCTTCGAATAAGATGTACCTGTTTCCATGAACTGCAAAATAGACACGGTACGATTGAACCTTATAATTTGTCTCATGTTTTCTGGCCATCTTTGAATTCGGTTCTACGTACACTGAAGTATAATATCCTGGGTGTTTGTATACCTCTATATTATAATTTGACAGTTTACATTCTCTCTTGCCTTTGATGCATACTGAACTCTGCGCAGGTATTACTCTTAGACTAAAATTAATTTTAACTTTTTTAGAACTAAGCTTCTTTAATATTGGTATAATTAATTTCGAAGTTTTCCAGAGCGATATGCTTGCGGTCAGTTGTTTTATTATTATTATTACGTATATTGCTTAACTGTTCAACCAACATATACTGAGTAGACTGTACTATTCTAATAATAAAGCATTCAAAACATCGTTTAAGGAAAACACCGTATGATATATCGTGGTCTGGTGATTGCGAAGTTGCCAATTTTTTTGCGTTCAAAGCCATTCATTTGAAGAGGTTTTGACATCAGCTAATGGCTAGGCCAAACGACAAAATTTTGTTTGATTTCACCACCGCTGTACTAAACAATAATCCCTCTCCATTGATACATATCGTGCATTGGTTAACCATCGCCGTGATAGTTAGTGGGTTTCGGAATACAGGTTTATCAGTCTCATGAGCATGTTTTTAGTTGGTTTTTGAATTTTTACGATACTTATTGTTACACGATTCCTATTTTCCAGCATTTGGTAACATTAACGATACGATGTTAGTATTATCATCAAAAAATGTGTATTTTCTACATATTGCCGTCTCTTTCCAGTGCTCACCTTTGTATCTATTCATAGTGTCATCGAGTAATCCAAGAAACTCCACTGTAGGTACTATTCCTCCTAAACATTTCTCATAGAATTTCTATAGAATAAATGGAAAATTTGACTTTTAGTGATTAAGGATTAGAGCTAAATTCCGTCAGTCAAAATAATCACTTACATTATAGAAAGCACAACAGCGGCATTGTTTTCAGCATTTACCTTAACTTATGGTAGCATTATTCATTAATTGTGCATCGTGTTTTTCTGCATAAAGACCTACCAGTTGAGGTCTCTGATCTGCTATAGGAAAACTCATATAACGTAACAACCCGGTAGAAGTCGCAGGCATAAATCATTTGAGATATCGTCATACGTAAAGGGCTTTTTCACACTCCTAATGAAAAAATAACCTAATCAAGTTTTTTTTTTGTCTTAAAAGTATTTTCAAAAAATGTCTACGAGACCAAAAAATGTGTATAGAGATTAAATCGCCCTTGTTCCACCAAACCGACCAAAAAGCAAAGGAAAGAAGAAACAAAGCCTACAATTGTTGCTGTATGCAAATGCCCTGATTGAAAGACAAAAGTTTCACATTCTAATGGTTTATCTTTCCCTAGGCGCTTAAAATATATAAAAGATTTTGCATGGTGTAATTCTCTTCAGCGTAAACGATTTTTACGTTAGGTGCCTTTGCGGACAAGTGGCTGATACGCACACAGTCGTAAGCGTTAACGATTCATCTGCATCCCTATTTGATGCCCTCTAAGGAAATAAAATTATTAATCAAAATAGAATTAAGTGTGCAGCGGTAGCAGAAGCCAAAAATCATTGTAGCCCAAAGAAACACACCGTAGTAAACACTATCGTTGAGAAAAACGAAGACGGGTCGACTACAACGAAAAGTAGATGCAACAAAATCCGAAGTGATGGTGCAAAACATATCGCTGCGCCTAAAGGTGATACACAAGGCGCACACATTCTATTCTAGAAAGCATCAAGCCATGCAACTTGATATAACGGAAACGAGAAAGGAACCAAGATTCGTATGAGAGGTCAACATACTTTTGCATAGGAAGAGTTAAAAATTAAATCTTTGGAAACAGTCACCATAAAGATGCCGAAACTAAGTAGAATAGGCACACAGAGAGATACAAAGAGTTTGAAAAAACAACTATTAGCTAACGGTAAACTAAGAGTGGAATGGGCTTTATATGTCTGAAACGAATGGGTTACGTTTCCATACTGTTTCAGATGCCGAATGATGGGACGCTTATAGGAAGAATGCAAAGGAAAGAAGGTAGGACTACACGGTGTCATCGGTGTAGAGCAGTAGGCCACCCGGTTAATAAGTGCACCAAAAAGCTAAAGGCTAGAACTGTGTAGAGGCTGAAGAAGACGAGACCGGACCTACGATTAACTCTTTCGAATTCCCGTACTATAAGCAGTGCGTTAAAAAGTTAGGTAATTGAAAGGGCCAAGAAGAAGAAAAAAGGTTACGTAGTGATAAAGATAAAACACGGCGAAAGCGCCAGGAACAAACCCTCAGCGAATAACAAAAACAAGGACCCACGTTTTCCGGCTATTTCAGCTGCATGTAGGCTGCGTGGCCATAGAAGAACGATGAAGGGTTTAGGTGGCACAAAAAAAGTTCGAGCACAAAAAGATCAGTGAAACAAAGAAGCAACAAAATATTAGGTTCAATAATAGCCAGGGCACGCGGATGTAAGATTTCTGTTACTTTGTTTCCGATTGACTTGCGTTGCATGCCTTAAACACTGGCACGTCCATGACGCACTAGAAGTTAAAGTAAGTAAAGACAGAACAGAAATGTTGATAAGAACAGGTCAAAAAGTGGCTCACTCTCAAAGCAGGCCAAGGTGACTTTACCAATGAGGATTTCTACGTGGTGTTATGAGTTAAATCGCTAAACACAAACTTAAGTTGTAAGATTTATGAGCCGCTTAGGTGATGAAATAAAGAAAAACTGACAAGAAAATCAAAAGCATTTTTACAAAAGAGGATTTTAATGGCGCAGCGTAAGAATCGGGAAATAAAAATAACATATGCTACACGACAAGTATGATTAAATAAAAAAAAAACAAGAGAAACAAATTGGGAGCCCAAGAACTTACACAGTAATTAACGCAACACGACATTTTCTTTTTCAATAATAGGCACTCACGTTAAACGCTCAAATGAAGAGGGCAGCTTGGTTTTAAAAATTTCACATTTAAGAGCAGTAAGGCCACCGACAGGATAAGATACTGATAGGTGTTGAAAAAATATTCTTACACCAACCATGCTCACATAATTTATGGGTATGGGTAAGAGTTACGAAATATACGAAATGCATGCAGTCGCCGACCAGTGCATGACCGAATTGAATTTAGAAAAGCTTAGAACCCAAATCTGAAGAGAGAGCTATTCAACGCTGAAAAACAGATCACGTCGCAGTATGGAAGCAAAAATTCTGCCTAGATAGTGCGAAACAATCTTATCCAGGCAACAAATATCTCCTAATAGACACCACCCCGTATGTTGGTGGACGGGAGGCATTGTGGAGTTTAGAATGGCCTCTAACAAAGCACGGCGACAGTAAACCAGAGCAAAACAAACGAGCAGGTCTTGCTGACATATAATTTCTGGGCCAAGATAAAGGGCCTCAAATCAGCTATTAGAGAAGTGTCGAAAGGGAATAAGAGAAATTGTGGGGCGGAATAACGAACGACGTCGAGAAAAACCTTATAAGATCATCATGGGCAAAACGACAAAGTCCAACAGAAGAAGCGGCTCTTTAGTCACAAAGATTTTGTCTTACTTGCCCCACTACAAGAGAACGATCTTTTTTATCTCCTTAGAAAAGGTTATGGTGGTAATCGAGAGGTTGCCACAGGTCTTCGTCGCTGTGTGAGGTCGCAACCTTAACCGACGCCGTGGGAATTCTCCACGGAAAGAAACCTGAAGTTTTCACGTTGATGATGGATAAAATCATGACCCTGTAGGGTGGAACAAGGCAATCCTGGATCTCACAAGACAACCAGGACTACCTCCTACCGAACCTAGACCGTGTCAACTAATCTGTCCTTAGACATTATCGACAAAGCTTTAGCGATGATCATCAATAAGGAGCAGTATAAGACACTGAACGTGGATTCTGGAAAAATGGGTTCACGGAAATAGTAATCATCAGGGTATTGAAAGAATGTGAGAAACAGCGCAGCTAAAACCAGTGGTCAAGGGAGCTATGGGTAGTGATTTTTCTGGATGCGCTTAATGCTTTCAACTCATTGAACTGGCAAAACTTTTTCAACGTTGTAAGGGCAAAAAGGTCTCCTAATATCTTTAAAGGCTAAAATACCTGGTACCGTAGGTATAAAACCATATTTTACGGTAAGTACAGCAGCCGGCGTGTTGTCTACATTAGCGCCCTTGCCGTGCAATATAGCTTACATTGAATGCCCACATCGAGAATGTGACATCCAAAGCGGCAAAAGTCATTCATGGTTTGGCAAAAATAATGGCGAATGTTCGGGGGCAACAGAGAGGAGATGGAGGTTGTTGGCTGCCGCGGCGGAATTCGTAATTTTGTCTGCAGCGCTAGCTTAGAATCCGGTTGTGGTCAAATGAAAGCGTACAGGATAGAACTCCTGAAAGTGCAATGATCACTTAGGATAAAGGTGGTGCAAACGTATAAGACTATATAGCAGCGATCACAGGCTTCACACGAATGATCCACAGGCAAAGAATGGTTGACGAGAGAACGTGGCTTCGGACAAACGCCATTCTTAAGAAGGAAGAGGTCTGTGAATAAACCAGTAGGTATGGCGGGTGGAATGGAACACTCACACAGCGTAGGGTTCAACTCGTAATTTCAGACCTTTATAAAAAGTTTAGCAGTGACTATGGCGACATAGCTTAAGTTTCGACACAGGTTCTAGCAGGCCATATATGCTTTCGATAATATTTACACAATACGAAAAAATGACTTAGGTGACATGCGGCACACGTTAGATAAACAATATAACTCGCATGATTTTCTCATACACACAGTATGAGATGCACATAGAAGCTTCCCGATACCTAGACTCGAGGTGAATAAACAGAGCTTATGAAAGAGGGTCTACTTTATGAAGGTAGTCCTAAAGAGAAAAAATGAAATTCAAAAGGAACGGAGAAAGAGTTGTTACAAAAAGGCAGATTGCGGGTATGGGCGAAAATATCTACAGCACACCGGAGAAAAGGTCATCTTCATCCAATTGAAGTGTATGCGTAAATGGTACCACCAGTGGCAATGGAAAAGAGAAAGAGACAACTTTTTTTTAGAGGAGAATACTGTGTGGCCAGGAGTTAGTGCGTATGACATCATTTAACAGTTACTCCTTTATGAAAAAAAAAAAGTGAACCTGAAACACTTTGTTGCAAATGAAGTTGTTGAATTTACAGCAAAATGGCAACGGTGTATAAACACGATATAAAGAACAATAGACGTTGTTTCAGTAATTCTATAGCTGAAGATGCATCTGCTACTGTAGTATATACAGTATTGACTTGCGAAGCGAAAACAATTGAGATAACAAGCAAATAACTACGAGTGAAAAAAACGTTCACTGATATTATCAACCAAATGTTTTGGATAGAACTGGCAAATTTATGTTTGATTTTCGTCTTAGAAAATTATTTGTTTTAGGCTTAATCGACTTTCTATTTATCAAATGAATCCCTTGACTGCGATGCACCTTCATTGGTGAGTGGGTTTGCTTTTATTTTCCATATGCTTTTAATCCTAATGGTGTAACTAAAAAATCACTACAATCACCAAATTAGCATTTTTGCTCATTTTCAGGCTGGGTATCTCATTCAAATATTTGAGAACAAGGCGTGTAAGACAGACACCATAAAGGCAGGTTAGTAAACGCTTTCATGCGTATATATATATATGTAAATCAAAGATATTGTAGGTCACGGGAAATTTGGAGCAAGGGAGAGGCCATGGAACATGCGGTAAAATGGAATGTCTTTTTAAACTACGACTAATCAATACTAGCAGGGGATATTAGAAAGCACCCTTTTTTTTTTAGCCTATATAGTACTGTTAAATGAAGAGTTTCATTTGCGGCATTTATTTGCGTATATTTGAAAGGGTTGACATATAATAGTTTGTTTAACATGACTATGACATATTATATAATTATTATAATATGATAATTTTTATAGTTTGCTCTGGTAGAGAATAAGGTATGCAGTCGGTTAGCTTAGTGGAGAATCATATTAATGAAACTTTATATTGTAATACACACATACATATTGCAAACGGTTTATACAAGTTGTACTTCACATTTTTCTATACTCGAAATAAATCCGTGCAGACAGAGTGACTCTTATCACCACCTTGTTGTGGTTTTAATTAAGATTTTTGTGCACGAGCTTGACGTAGGTAAGGCTGAACTTTATTTTAACAATAGAGCGACCGCTTGTTATAAACTATAAGCGCACGTTATGTCAGCGTGAATGTTTTGCTAACGGTTCTTAAGCTAGTTACTCAATATTAAACACACTATTTTAACTTAAGAACAACTCGAACCCTTACCGACATGTATATATTTTGTCAACGTTTTATTAGAGTCAAAAATACGAAGCAGTGACAGCAGCGCAACGAGGATTCAATATGTAAACAAAGTTCAACCCCATTAGGTTCAAAACATCTCATATCCCCAATTATTGAAACAATCAAATTAGTTTAGCCAACGCAACATAAAGCTAAACCCACTCAGCGCCAATGTACACTGGTGGCGGCATAAGCGTGGCCGGGTTGTAATAAATCAAACGGTATATATATATATATATATAGTTACAACTATGTTAGCGCAGAGTTCCTTTCAAGCAAAGCTAAGCCTATTCATTTCAATATAGTTAGTAGTTGAAATTTGCAGTTTTGAAACCGAAATTTGTTTTTGTTTTCTAAACAATATTAGTAGACTAAATAAATATGCGCTATCATCGATGATAATCTTTTTCCTGTGGAACTTCTATTCTCTCAGTTGCCAGGTAGATGCATGTAGTATGATCGTTTTACCAAACGGCAGCTGGAATTTTTCGAATATGATATACGTAAGCGGCACCTTAACGAGCTTATACTTGCCAATATCACTTGACGCTTGGCCAATAAATGGCTTAGGTCCTAGGTTGGAGATGTGATTGCATTGAGTGATGATGATATTGGATAAACATGATCGTCAGAAGTGACACTTAGCACGTACAAAGAAAGTTCATCAAAATATCTGTTTTTGTTTAGATACAAATTCTTCAAAACAATAGATCCGGATTTAGAAATTCCAGCCTGTGTAGCGCCGAAACGCTTTTTGAAATTTACGAAACTTTCATTCGAATTTTTTCACTTACTTATTGCATTAGACTCTCACAATAATGAAACGAGCGCGTTTTATTCGTTTAATCTCTATTCTTTAAGATTACACTTACCACTGACATTTTTTAGTTCACACATCGAAATATAATCACATCAACAGTAAGCTTCACACTCTCAAGATCTAAGTAAGTTTAGTTATTAAAAGAGTAACTTACTTTAAGAGATTGCTTATTTTGGCACATTAGAAATGGGCATACACGGATCCTCAATAGCTCGGTCTTAATATTTACGAGACTGACTTCAAGTTATTAAGCTAATTTTTGTTTTTGACAATAAAAAATGAGTTCGCCAGGGTAGCACGAGGTAAATTTATCCCTGCGCCATATAAGGTTTCTGACTCCCCGCCGTTTAACAATCTTATTAAAGGCAAGTGGTTCATGTATTTTACTTACAGGAGCCTTTACCCTCAAGAGCAGTTCGAGCCCAACGGCGTATCTAGTCGCTTGACACATCTCTAGGCTTGTGTATCTTCATAATGGTGTTTGTGAACTATGGAAAAGGTTTGTCTTTGCACAGTTAAGACATTTCACTTTTCTTATCTTTACGGCACCTGACAATGTTAAAGACTAATCCTTTAAAATTATTTTTGCAAACCACGCGCTACGAAGGTGGACACTCAACCTGTTCTGTTCCCTAATATTTACATTAGAACGTATCGTATCGGGATTCGGCGTCCAATCGGAGTTGGCCTATATTTATTATCTCATTCCACGTGCCACATATATATCGCAGAAGCCTGATTTGGAAGAATAAAAGAACGATTCAAATAGTTACTATAATCTTTGTTTTATGTTCTTTCTTTATGTTTCTTCTATTCTATTATTAGGAAAAAAAACACGTTCCATCGAATGATATGTCAATAGCGGACCTCGTATTCCCCTGGTTCATCTGGATCATGGGGGTATGGCTCGCCATTTCAATCAGTGGGTTGCCACTCGAAAGTGTTGATTTTAGTTTTTGTATTTATGCTATTGCCACCAGTATCTACTAGGGTCAGTCAAAATACTGATTTCCCATAATCAGTGAAAATTAAATAAATAAATAGCTTGATAAACAATGCATTACCAGGCATTAAAGTTCTGTCGACCATGCATAAGCTTACAAAAATCTAGCAGTTTATAGTATGCTTAGCATCGTGATACTGGTAAGACTTCTTATACACAACTCAAGTAACAAGGCATACGGCCGATTTTTTCCCTATTTGCTGATATTTTTTCCATAGACAGCTGAGGTATTTTAGAGTATTAAGCTGCTTCGTTTTATATTAGTGGCCTACAGGCCGAAGCAATACCTAATCGTAACGGCAATACCAGACATAAAACATTCAATAGCACCAGGTTGGCAGATTAGTATAGCTAAATTACTTTAAAATCAAACTTTGCTAATTCTATGTAGAATTAAACCTGTGACTCATAACGTTGAAACTTTCTTTGTCAAAGAAATTCAACAGTATTGCGACTGTAAGTTTTGTTCAAAACTTTCTACACAAACAAATGATAAAACCCTATTTTATTTTCAGTATAAAGTGAATAAAGGCTTTATTATAATATATATATATATATAATAATAAATAATAAAAAGTATTATTATGACAAACACGGTTTTTCAAATGTATGTGAAAGTTAGACATTTAACACACTAATTCCATTATCCTGGTGCTATTGGAAATGCCAGTTTAAAGATAAAGAGTCAAATCAGCACGTGGGATACTTTATATGGCATAAAACGTATGTCATCTCAACACAACGTAAAACTTTAGTATTCTTGTGCGTGTTAAAGCGCTATGATGCAGCCTACTTTTTTTTTCTCTTTTTTTTTTTTATAAAATGCAGATAGACGCTTCCACTTGTTTTGTTTGAGCAAGTTTTCTAGATGTGACTCTAGCGGAAATCCAATCAGAATAAGTTTTTTTACTGGATTTTTGGATGACAAAAGCTATAGTTAATCTGCCGCAGCTGAGTTAGGTAATCGATGTTAGAAACATACCTTTGACACAAAACAATACGAATTCATATTTATATGGTCAACGGAGGTATATGAATAGAATATGACAGCTTACAAAGTCGCGTAATCGTAACTATTTGCATATCATTTAAAGTGTAATATTAAACAATCTATTCATCATTTTGACAGATTATTAATAGTTATGGGATATATTACATGATATAGTTTACGCTTATTAAAGAAGCTTCTGGATCAGTCATCCTCAACTAAAGGCCTGATTCGGGAAAGTGAGATGTTAAAAACACCTATGGCCATGTGTAGGCATCAAGACATCTTACGAATTAACATCTAAGACTTTTCCCTGAAGGTCTGATACTAACGGGAAAAATGATATAACAAAGCTCCGTATATCTGGAGTTCTGCAAAGCTAGGATAATCATTTTATCTATCATCTCTTCAGAATATTCATCAAATAAAGGAAAACAAACACTATTAAATTACTGGAATAAAACGCTGATAAATTTTATATAAGAAAATAGGACACCAAGTCTTGCAGGTGGGACATTTGCCTGTAACCGATTTAAAACTGCATGTCGCCGAACATCGCTTCTGAAGAATAACGCAATCAAAAATGCCAACGTTTTTACGGGCTTGTAATGCTCAATTATAGCGGGGCTGCACCTTTTCTGGGCGACTCCAACCGATGTGACCTCGGTAGGAAAACTGCACAGTAGGTTGACAGCAACTCATTAGATAGGAATGTCTGAAAGTCCCAACTTATTCGAAATAGGCATAGAATATACAAAATTACGCATTCCTCTAACAAATGAAATAGACTCTGATGATTTTATACTGGTGGTTATTTCGAAGTACCTTGTTTATGTTTAGATCCTGAAACAAACTACAATACGATTTGCTGGAGATAGAGGCAACGCGTTGTAATTACCTTTTAAGGTAATGATTTTGAAATATGTATTCTAGGAATGGCGTGATTTGGCCTTCGAACTACGTGGCATAATCTCCTACTGGCAGGAAGGGCTCTTTATTTACTGTCTGGCCATCATTCACGTAGCAACAACATTCGCCTTACCTGTGCCAGGATGGCCAAAAGGTTATCTCGGGCTCGCCGGTTTACATAAGGTAAGCACGCGCTACTATATAATCTATCATATGATTCACTCACTAATTCATAGCACTATTTTTGTATGTAAATATACAAAGCGTAGTTACCTGCACACTTTTTTAAAATAATTCTATAATAATAATGGAAGACGTTCTGGTTTTTAGGGTGGTGCACATTTTAAGTGCACGGATGGTGCTGCTGGCTGTATCGAAGGACTTATCCTTGGCACTGCCCATATGCATCGTGTCTACACTTTCGGTTAATCAAAGCGAATATTTGGTAGAAACGTGCAAAGTAAGCATAGCTTCCAAGTAATCCTTCAGTGCATACTTCGAATCTGCAATTCGTCTGCAACTAATTTTGTTTTGTCAACAAATCTTGTTTCTTTCACTTAAAAAATTTCTCGAACATTAACTCGACGTTTTTCAGGAGATCTACGGTGGAACCATGAAGCACGATCCCGAAGGCATCTTGGGCTGTTTGACCTCGATGTTGTTAACATTCCTGGGACTGCAGGCTGGCAAGATCTTTCTGACATAGCGCAACAACCTACACAGGTTGGTATAAATGCGCGCACAACGGTGATTACTTAACCGTTATATTGGTTGAAACATCACTACAGGTTGGAACGCGCAGTTTTTTACTTAATAAAAAAGTGCGGCATTTCGCTCGAGTACTAACGACAGATTAATTTCTAATGTGTTCGCCGTTACCTGCTCCCATATTTTAGCTAATTTATTTATTCCTGTTCACCAGAACTTTCAAGTCTGGTGTATAGCTTCTGAGATGGATTTATTTTGCTAGTGACCTGAACAACCTGTAATTCGTCAGCGCAAGATTTGGCTAACATGCTGGACGTATAAAATCTTCCACTCAAGCTTTGCCAGGACGATCTTAATGACCTGTGTCATGTGTATCATGTATATATGTCGTAAGGAACAATAACTTTTCGTTGCCTATGGCGTCATTTCTGCTGGATGCCCTTACTCAATAGATCCTCGTTAATATCTTGTTCATATCTGGTATTTTCCAGTGTCTAAGGCTTTTCTAAATCTGCTAAATGATGGTCTTTTGAGATGAGGATTTGGTCTTCCTTTGAACTTGACCATACCTCCCGTTCCTTTTGCTTCATATCGGTGTGTATGTAGCTTAGCCAGGCTCCTAATTTCTTATACGTCGAGTGTGTAGGTTAACTCCTCATACACCTAACAATTTATTTTTGATCCGAAATCCTTACCGGCCTCGGGTGGCTGAGCGAAGTGAGATCCACCTAGTCGAATGCATGATACAAATAAGCCAAATTGCTTCAGCAAGTTTTCCTTAATTTGGTAAAAGACAAAATAGAATAAATGTCGAAAATGCACTTTTTCACAAGCAATATACATCATTGGAGTCTAACTGTGATATAAACTTCCGTTCACAGTGAAAGTATACCAGAAGTGTGGAGGAGAGTAAATATTTTTGACCGGTATATAAAAACAAACCAGCAGTTAAGAGGCAGAGAGAACACTGAAAGAAAAAGGCTGCTGGGAACAACCGTATCTATCATAAGCATCTACTGCAATTTATTTTCAGGGTCGATTTTCAGTTGCATTTCTTGTCTCAACCTGGCAGTTCATAAAACTAGCACCGAAAGACTACATCGACCACAGATTACTCTAACATTAGGGGAAACACGTTCTCCATGTTATTTAAATGTTCTTTTAACTAGAATATATATATTTGTCGTTGATGCTAACGTGATAATATCATCACTTGGTCTTTGTTAATAGGACTAGCCGGTGGGTCAATTAGGCAATCGCCTGTGGCTTTGTAGCTGGAGCCTTGTGTGGTTTCAGGAGAGATCTCTGGTAACGACGGCACAAGTAATTCAGTTAACTAGTTACTGCATACTATTCATATCCCGTACTAAATTCAATATACTATACCCGTAAGCGACTTGATACTAGATTAGGTATCATGAAATCTAGCAAGAAGTAGGTTGATACCTGCTACTATGTCGGTATTGCTGCAGAGACATGGATGTTGCATTAAGCTCTTCGTTTTGACGACTGATTAGTAAACAGAATTCGGCTGTCTTCCGAAGCTATTTCGCACCCAATAGCGAATTCTTAATGTCATTTCGTTTTGAACCATAAATTAGAATCTTAACTGGAATCCTTCCATAAGTACGTTTTTATCATCAGTATCACGTTATGAGCAAGACCACATGTATGACGATGCATAATGATATCATTGTCTTTGTATTTGCAAGCTCTCAAGGTTGTTCTATTAACGACTGCCCAAAAATATTAACTCACTTATTAGTTCTACGAAAAATATGACATCTTTGTTACCTGTATGTATACTGGAAATCAGTTCATCCGTACATGAATTTCTTGAGTGAAAAATGCTTACGGGCATTGCATATTCCATACCATCTTTATCGGCGCCGTGGCGTCAATGGTGAAATTTCAATCTTTTGCTTCTCAACGGTTTTGTTTCGAAGTCGGGTTTTATATGTATGGTAGTTTTCTTGTTCTTTGCGCGGGTCAATGTCGTATATCCTTTGTGTGGTCAGTTTTACTTTCATACTTCTAACTGTTATGCATGCAGTCATTGATTTCATGAATCTGTGGTCGTGCATCTATCTCGGTGGGTGATACTCAAGTACGGACTAAGTATAAAACATGTTTTTATTACAAAGGCTATAGATGATTCATAAAAAAAAAAACTCTACTTGAATACATATTTTAAGCTAAGCTATTTTTGAATGAGTATTTAAAAAATAACGATGTACGCTCTTCTTCAAAGCAACCGACATTCGACAGTCAACTTACAGCTCATACAGAAAGCAATGTAGCTCGTTTAAATAAAAATATGGAGATGTTAATTTCTTTTTGTAAAAGTTCATCACTCAGATTTGAAAGGGAAGGTGCACAAAATAAGCACAGCATTTTCTGCATGCGGTTTATAGCGATAACTGAATATTGAGCGTAGATGCTGTGCTTCTGTCTTAGCTAAGAGCATAGCTTACTTGGCCCGTGTCAAACGTGTCTCGCGTACTAAAAAAATTATAGCTTTTTTTTAGTACGCGAGACACGTTTTTATGATAAAAGATCAATGAATTTTAGCAGAACTAAGTCTTGCTTTTTGTAAATGAAAAAAATTTCGATTTGAAAATCTGATTATGATAAACTGATCATATATAGTACTTGGGAAATGCCAGCCTATCGCATGCCTTACATTATTTGCTTACCTTTTCCATTTCTTTTGATAATTTAATATTTTTGATAGACGGATAGGACTAAAGGAAGAACCAGAATAACTGTCACGAAAATAAGGTTGTTATAAATAAATAGAAATGTCGTAATATCTCCAATTTGTAGTTATGAAAGTGTCTGTCCTCCTCGAGTGTTTCTAAATGTTTGAACGTGGAGCCGCTAATTAGTGACACCTAGCAAAGAACGTTTTGTAAACCTGAAGTGTATTATAATGGAAAGACTCCTTCTTTACCAACATTCGGAGCTACTTGCAGAAAAGCTGGTTCGTCCTGTAAACGTTATGGTATAAACATATCCAGAAATCAGTAAACATGGAAAAAGATGTGCGTAGTGTTATCTATAGCTCAGAGTATCAAGCAAGGTCACTGCTATATGACAGTCCTCCTTATCGAAAACCAGTTAAAATGACGGAACTAGTCACAGGTACTTGAGGGACCAGTCTTTATCGCATTCCCGTATGCGTTCACACTATGAGTCTATTTATCATTTGTCAGGTTGTTTGGCCATTCACACCTAAATTTTGATTTGGCCTCCTGCAGCGATTTTTTTTTGCTAAAATTATAGCGAGATGATAAGGACTTATTCGAGCACTAAATTTTCTGAGTTTCACACACGAAATTGCTTCTTAAGTATTCCTTAAAACGTTTTGGCCAATGTTTCTAATTTCTAGTTTGAAACAAAGTAGATTTGCGCCCACTATCGAACACTCACAGATCTGCATTTGGAAGACAATCGTTAGAGACAATCTTACATACAGTAGGATTAGCAATAGCTCAATATTATTTATGAGTAGGTTTGTCCTGACTATGATGGAAAACTTGTGCTTACGAAAATTAAGTTTTATGTGTAACAACTCAGAGAACTACTACGTGGTACACATGCTGTAGGATCCGCTGTCACGTAATAGCCGTGGTTGAGCGAATAGGTTTTTACTCATGCTATATGGGTATCTGTGCTGCTAGGATGGGTCTCATGCATTACACCTTGTAAAACCCAATACGACATTTAGAGGCCCCCTCTATTGGTCACTCTTTGAGGCAGTACTACACTAGCGGTGTTAAGGCTTATCACGAAGACGAAGGGGGCTGAGAGCCAACTATAGAGAATATTTTATAGTATGTAAAACATCTAATTTCTGGAGGTGGCTGTTAGAGTGTCGCCACCAGGACTTCTTAAAAGCTGAACGATAACTTTTCTGTCTGCTTAATTATTACGTCACAACTGCGCCTCTTTAATTAAACAAAGATAAGATTAAACATTCTAAATATTATAATATTAAAATGAAAAATAGAATTTAAATACTATTTAAACCAATACAAATATCTTAATTACATTTATAGGCATTAATTCGATTCTTGACTGTGTGGGCCACAGTCTTGTAGCAGTCTTGTAGCTGTTGTGGTGTTGGGTTGATCCAGAAGTAAGTGTATTGCAAAAACTTCTATTCAGTAACTTTGCTACATCTTTGATTAGGTACTCCAATAAGTGTCGCCGCAAAAGGGAAAATGACATACGCTAATCTATCCGTAATTTTCTACTGAACTACTTCTGGCTGAATAATCAAAAGTGAAACTTTAGCTTCGGTGCAATCTAATAGTATAATAACATTTGTATCATTAGCATTATTGTTTTTTTTTTTGTTAATACTAACTCAAGAATAACCTTTAGAAGTTATTCGTTCCGTTTCTAATTCCAAAATCTGTCCTACAATTCTTTACTAAAAAAACAACTTCTCTTTTTAAATGATGCCGCACGGTAGCTTCCTCTAGATAGATGTTTTGCTTTTCGTCGTATGTAGAATCCTTTTTGTATCAGAGGCTTGTATTTTATTTATTGCACTTTAAAAGAGATTACTTTTATATAAAATGCCTGGGCTGTTTTAGCTATAAAAATGATCTGTTAGAGGCACTAAGTGTCCTGGCAGTAGTCCTGAGATATACTCGATCACTGAGAGAACAGGATAGTAAAATATTACACAAGCCAAAAACAGCATCGTGACGTTTGTTATTTTCTGAGCCATGAAAATAATTGATCTAACAGTCACCGAGGCAAGTTCATCTCTTCCGTACAGCGATAATGTTGGTACACTTTATATCATATTTATATATATATGTACCTTGTACACTATTACAGACCTCGACAGCGCATCACCACGATTTTGGAGACAAATACAATGAATTAGATTTTCTAGCAAAAAGAAAGAATGCTTAAAGCATTAGGTTTCAGATCATAAATGTATAAAATGTATGTGTCTCAAACTTTCGAATTGGTGCAGAAGTCAACTTACCTCAGCTGTTGAATTTTTTTCCTAACAAAATTGTTCAGAGGATTAAGTAATTACGCCATGTTAATTTTTATTATATTTCAACGCATTTTAGTAAACGAAAATTTCTCACATGGTACTGCAATATATCTTCGATTTTTTTTTACTGGTCACTCGCTCAGCAGTGACTCTTCGTGTCATAACAGTCATCGCAAAAGACGTTTGTGATGTTGCGTTATATCTTGGAAAAATCACCTTTGACTCACTTGGAAACAAAAGTAGAAATGCATAAATATTTCGAAATAATTAATCGATAAGGTCAACACACATCGAGCGCACTCTCCAACATTGATATCGGTGACGGCAAATAAAAGACCTGTTGTTAGCTTGATCTCTTTCAATTAACAGAAATCACATTTCAACAATAGCTTCAACAACTTGCTGAGGATTGGCACGAAACCTATGGCATAGATTGGTATCGACCTTAACACTGAAGTAGATTTCTGTTAACTAGATCAGGTTTAGCATGAGAAACAAAGCAACAGTGTGAAGGTTCAAGTGCATGTACTTGCTATAGCTATAGCAACATCCAGCACACACTAATCGAGCCCAAGGACTCGGTTCAAAGATAAACTCGCTAACTTGAGGTAAATTGGCTATTTATAAGCAGGATCGCAGACTTAATCGTTCAAGCACGAACTTAAATGATGAAAATATTTCATTTATTGCATACTCTAAACGAGTGAACCACTGCTTTATTACTTCGTTATTCCATTCAGTATCTCTGCTATGCAGTTGCTTCATCTTTGACTTTATTCTGACCAAAACAAAACAAGTTACCGAATCGGGGTTGTAGGGTACATATTCCAGCTATGACATACGTCCATATTCACTATGAAGGGGTGCAACAGCGTAATCGTCCGATTCACCTGAATTTGGTAATTTTTCGCTAAAAAAAATTACGCATTTTCGTTGCAAGAATGATTATATCGTGGGATAAGTCAGCTACAACAAACGATTCGAGATCATCTGCTTCGCCGTACATTACTGCTGCCAATGGAGTTTATCTTCGGCGACCCGCATAGATAACTGACGTTTGCTTGTTGCCTTTCTTTCACTTCGCCTTGCAAAGACGCCCCTAACGACGGACCATTTTTCCGGTAGCGGCATTCACAAGCTTGTCGCTTTTAACTTTGACGCTAGGGCCATTTGCCCTACTTGGGATCTGCACAAGCCAAAAAGCAGAGAAGACTCTGAGGATTTACTTCGTCGTACGTTTTTTAAGGACGTTGAAAAAACGTTTTGAACGAAGATAATTTCTCCACTTAGTGCCATGTCAGCCTCGCGAATAAATTTTTCCCGGGAGACCATTTTTCAAAAATTGATTCATTAATTAATCCTACGTTGCGAAAGAAAGCTTGCCCTGTAAAATCAAGCTACTTACGCTAAATATATGTGCGTGTTACACGCATGATAAAATCCAGTAGCAGTAGTATTAAGCGAACACATTCATTTCAATACCGCTTTGAGACATAAATTCCATTTCAAATAATCTTTAGATTAAATAACAAGTATAAAAATAGTTTTCTTATGAGTATATGAACGGTATTCGATGTGTCGTGATCTGTTGAATTTACATTTGAATACATTGCAATGGTTATAATGTCACAGGAAAGACCAAGTTCGCTTTTCCTCTTTTTGAAAACTCAGCAGTTCAATTGATGATAGATTTTAGGGTGCAATCGAAACGATCTACATGAATAGATTTCCGCCGTTTTTGTGACAGCGTTATGTCACCAGCGAAGTTAAGGTGGGCTATTCTTTGCCTAAGAAGTGAGCTTTGCATAGATAGTTCCTAGCAGTCGGCTTTTGCATCGAACCCTTCACAAGCGACAGATCGATCTCTGCAGAAATTTGGATCACGTTTTTATACATCTACGAGATACAAATAGCTGTCTACTCAGAAACTAACTCAACTGGCGTTGCCTCTGCAGCCGGCGCTCTGGTGATGTAAGCCTCAGGAAAAAGAGAGAGATTTTTGTTTATGAATACGAATGCCCTTTTGAAGAAATGTTTTCAGTTGCACAAATGACGACTCTGCAAAAGGTTCAACTTTACATTCCATTTGTTTTTATTTTAGTTACCTTTTTCCAAGACAAACGTTATTTATTTCGGCCTTGCCACGACTAATACATACTAGGTTACAATATATATGTAGTGATGTTTTTATAAGGCATTAGTCATATGGAAGAAAACATATGAAGAAAATTCTCATTAGTCATATGAGAAAAATATTGCTATGTTTTACTTTTGTCCAACAAAAAAACGTGTTCGATCTGTGTGAAGTGTGTGTACTTAGCACCATACAGTCAGTGCTTGAATTAAGTTTAGGCCCAAATAAACGAAAAAACACATGAATAATAACAGTACCGTAGATAGAAACTAAGCGTGGCCAATATCGATGTAGCTATTGCCACAAGTTGAAGGAAATGGAATAACTCCAGGACACTTCTGGCTTAGGGACATTTGCTGACAGATGCATGACTACCTCAAGCGCTATTGCTGATTTGTTTTCGTGTAGAGTTGTCTTGTTTACGCGAATTTATGAATTGTAAAAAGATGCTGCTGTTAAAAAAATAGTTAAGACAAACAAATGCTGAAAAATCAAAATACACTAAAAGACCTTCAAAAAGTAATTGTTGTGACTTGCCAATATGTGCATCAGAATTTAACGCGTGTTCATTTGATAGACAAGAGAATCTTCCATTCTTCTGAAAGAAGTGGAATTATTAAACTGATCGGCATGCATGTACCAGATATACAGACATACGTTTGTACCTCTCTATTTGCCTATGTAAAAAAAGTTTCACTTGAGTGATAACGCTATCTACTACAAACTGGTATACTTATTAGATACGTATTCCTTTAACTCACCAAAAATATTTGAAAATACGTGCAATGCTGACTACTCAAAGTGAAAAAAGCTCAGTAAAAATGATTGGATAAAAATAGATCATCTAATTAAAACCCGTAGTATTTTCAAGATGCGATATCTACCAACGACAAGCGATGACGCATTCGTTACCAAAAGCCATTTATGTATTCCTGTTCAGCCAATAGCGTGTTAAAGTTTTGCTTCGACGTAAAAAATAAGCTTGAATTTTTTCTGTTTTTTGAGAGACAAACCTTAATAGAATCCTTTTGGTTTCCTTTGGTATCTACATGTGATGTGTTTGTGTTATTCTTAGAAGTAAAGACTGAATCACGAAGGTATTAAATTGCTACGGGGAGAGTGTTCTAAAACAATCGAATTCACTGACAGTTGTTTTGTTTAGATTATTTTCCTAGAGGAATTTATTAACGAAAAGTAACAGAGAGGCAGGCGGCGTTACTCGAACGGTGTTTTGTTGTGAACTAGGAGATGTGCTAGGTATATATAGGACAGAGCGAATGTATGGGCGGCTTGCGCGGATTATTGGGTCAGTGTGTAGCCTTTCCCTATCGAATGTAATCACAAAGATGAATAAGCGAAGATCTGGATCAGGATGATCACTGTGGACTTCCAGATGTTTATGCTGAAATAATAATCTACCTAATAGGCTACTGTTAGCGCGTCTAAGAATGTACATACTGATAATAGTCCTTCTGTTTCGTGGATGTCCTGCAGTTTCGATCATATCATAGAGACTTCTATGTCATTGACATCGCAGGTTAGACAATCAATGGTAATGATAACAACTACAAAGGCGCCACTTGTTCGTACACTTTAAATGGGTAGTCTAGTGTTTACTGGGTGAGCAGGATTGAGGACATTTTGTGGTTTTGGTTCGAAGCTGGCTGTAAACACATTGTGTTTCTTTCGAAAGCTAGCTGTCTGTAGTAGAGCGTAAGGGCTTTAGTGTTTAAAGTAAAGCACGAAAAACGTACGGAGAAGGATTATTTGACAGTTTCTCCATGACGACCAAGGGGCAGCGCATCATTACAAGTCAACTACAAGATAATATCTTGTAGTATGCCTACTGAAAATACAATGCATTTGATAGAAAGGTGAAAAATTAGGTTTTTTTTTTTTTTTTTCCAGTTTATTCTATTTATATTCTATTAATCTTCAGATTATTTGATCATTATATTGTTTAATCGTTGTTGTAGTGAATGCATTTCTCTCTCTGCAACCAATCGGATAGTACGAAATTTGCCGCAGTTGACAGGACAGAAATACGTAACACTCACTTCTCGATTTTCTTTTCAACTATCCTGTGCTGTATCTATGCTTTACCATTCATGAGTCACGTTCTCCAAAAACACACCTCTAAGTTCCAATAAAATTGTGACCACTGCAACAGCAGTAGCCCTTGCCTTGTCTCAAAAGGTAAAAACATGGCTCTGTTGTAATTATATTTTTAACAGTTTATATTCTTTCAATCATTGCAGTAGTTTCGCTTTACAACTAACTTCGTCTATTACATTTCCATTTAATCTCACTTTACTAAATACACGTTTTGAGTTGAAAGGTACTGCCATAAAGACAGCGCTTTGCTGCCAGTAAATACCGTCAACTACAGGTATGCGCTATGTTCTTTGGAAGATTTTCTTGCATCACTTGACATAAACGCCTTGAGAATAGGCTTTTCTATCAAACAAAAAGTGAAATGAACTCAAAGTGCGACACAGCAGAAGAAAATAGATATCTTGTCCAACATTTTATTTCAATAATGACGAAATTAAATTGCAAACTATAATTCGAGTGCTACTATAGGAACTTTGTTTAGAAAATCTATAGTGGAAAAGTATTATAGACGTCTGGACACCCAATTCATTTGCTAAATAACCTTTTTCCTATTTCTACTTCCACTTTTTTCTACAGAGCAATTTGTGAAATTCGAAACTTGGCGGAATAAAGAAGTAACAAAAATTTACGCTAATCACTAAGATGCAACCCTAGTCGATTCGATCTAATTTTACTAAGAATAAATATTTAAGGCTACCCTCCTACGAGTGCCAAACCTTGGTCAGTCTACTATTTTTCGGACACCCTGTAGTGGGAGCACTTCAGAACATATTTTAAATTTGTTGTAAAGTCACAACTTGGCTCAATCAAGTAAATGTATTTATTGTATTTAATGATAACTGAATGTGTCTATTTTGATGTCCGGAAGCACCTTTTGGCGTTACGTTAAATGACGAACCTAAGCCACCATGTATTTAAAAATTTCTAGACCAACGCATTAACCAGTAACCTATCAGGCAAACTTCTTATGAAATAAAAACCAAGCATCATAATAATTACTTTGTTATACACGTTCTAATTGTACTGGTGTATCGGAGAGCTGAAGCTGGTCGTTTCATGTACCATGGGAATAGCACTTGAAGCGGGGATGAAGCCAGGAAGTACGGCACTCTATTATTCCTTTATACGCATAGATGGTACTAAGGGCACACTAAGGCGTTAAGGATCAATTTTTCAAATTCGGATCACCCTTTCTGGGTGAGCACAGTAGCCTGGTATAACAGGAAGAACCTTTTGATTATCTGTGACTTGAAGAAAGGCGATATCCTAAGGAAGCCTCTCACTACCCTATTGTGTACGCACAGTCTTGCGTAAGCTTCTTTGCTGTATTGTGTTATCGCATGGACCATACCGTACAAAATAGGTTCGTGGCTAAACTTTTAGAATAAATGTTTATTTGATACTCTTTGTCATCGATATGCCGAAGATAGGTATGCAAAAATATAAAATTTCTCACTGTAAGTACCAGAACATAACTAATACCCTCACTATATTCAACTGTTTTCAACAATATTTAAAATTTCTTAAATTAATGAGATGCTTGCGGAAAAAGTTCTTTGAGACATCTTCGGCTTTTTTGTATTTCTAGGTAGCCATTTGCATAACGTAGCGGTTATTTTAATCGAACGAAGTTTTAAGTTACATACTAATTTTTTTCCATACTTGCAATCTTATTCCTCTAAAGACTTCGTACATTCTATATCATAAAATCTTATGTACCACATTTGGGTTCTGCACACAACTGCTGCAATTTTTCTTTAATTTGCACTGAATTTAATTAATTTGCAGAAATGCGTACGAATAAAACGCGTCTAATGCATATTTTATTTCAATGGTAGCAGAAAATAGTATCCAACAAGCTGATTTAAATCAGAGATATGCCACGAGTTCTTCTGCAATGCATCGGTTCACAGCTTTACCCGTCATAAGATGTCCTTACTAAGCAGAGCAAACACACTGTCTGTGATTACTCATTAAATTAAACCCATCGTTACTATTTTCTAAGTTTGCTTATTGTTTATTATACTGTATTACAGATTTGCGCCTGGAACCATTTACGCCTTCATGTTTGTTGTTTACATTTAAAAATTCGGTTAATTCCAATTAAGCTGACAAAGGAGAAACAGCGCGAAAGGGATACCGTTTTTTGTTGCTTTTCTTGAAAAAAAAAAAGCTCATTACTCGACGATCGCTCAGTATTAAAAACATAAACATCTATCCGCAGCCAAAGACTGGCCAGTTAGAGTAATTTTCATACTGTATGACTTCCTTTTGAATTTGAACTGAAAATTCCCCGAATGTGTCACAAATGTGCAACGATTGGTGCAAACCCGCTGACCTATGCTGCTACTGCCAAGATGCGACCCAATGGAAAAAAGGCAACTATTTTTAAAATTTGTCCTAGAACGTGAACCGAAAGCTGCCATGAAACAGGTACCCGTTAGTGGCAAGTGATTATCCTGGAGAGAAGCACATTGACTCGGAAAGAGGTAAACATCATCAGATTTCACCCTTTCTTCCCGCCAACGGCTGCTGACCCGTTTAGTTAACTAGAAATTCTACCTGGTGGAACATTTTAACGTCATAGTCGATATAAAATTTCAAGTAGTCGAAGTAAAATTTAAAAAGTAAAAAATTCACAGAACACAGTTGTTGTTGTTCTATGTTGTTCCGTAATGACTTTAAAAGACTAGTCGAAGTTGCTGTATTCACTTATGCCCTCTGCGACTCACTCACAAATGTAAATAAGCAAAATATTCTAAATATATTCCACTGTTCAAAGTATTTTTCGTGCAATAAAGAAATAGTTACAAGTAGTTATACCGGTCTACTTCCCACATGCTCCATTAGATGCATAGTAGTCTATGCGAACATTTTTGTGTTTGTACCACTACAGTACCCTCGCGGCGCAGCTCACATGCCGAGCAGAAGAAAAAGCTCTAAGAAACGAGATAAGTCACTCATACAGACGAAAGCCTAGTCTGGTGTTAGTTAAAAGTTACTTCTGCAGGAAGTATCGCACTCGTCGGAACAAGCTAGATCTCTTCAACGGCGGTGTATGGTAAATAGCTAGCTGGCAATTTTTTCCACTGACGCTGCGCAAGGTAATCAGCAGGTATTTACTGCTCGCGGCGTTCGCATACAAAGTGGACTACGCAAATGTGTTTTCGAAGTCTAGCATGTGACGACCGTAATGCTAATGTATCATCCAATATTGATGTGCAACATTTTTCGAATGTGTATATACGCTAGAGTTCAGAAAGTTTTGAACTGCAATAGCTCTCTGAACTATCCATTCGACTCGACCAATCTAGACCCAGTGGGGTTAGTAGTAAGGGAGGCTATCGAGTCCTGGGGGTATTCGACATATAGACACGTGGCAGTGTTTCCGCTACCACTATTCAATGTTAGAAATTAGCAAGTGGCCACTCGATGAAGCATCTGTGGTTAGATTTCTAAAAGTTCGCAACAAGATCTGCGGATTGCACGACGGGATAGTGAAAATACTGCACAGAATATGAAATTTAGCTCGTGTATTTGTTTGGATCAAGTCGCGTGTTTAAAGCTGCGGAAGTGCTTTTATCAGACAACTCCAGTAAATACCAGGATGGTCTCAAGGCTAATAGTGTAGTTTTGCATCTCAATATTTAAAGCTTAAAGCGAGTATTGTTGAAAGCCGACTAATTTACTCACTCCGTTCTTGTTCTACTTTGCGTCGCTGGTCTTTTTTGAACTATAGGACCACCACTAATTAAATACCGAAGGCTCCCATCGCCAAGGTGCTGTTTAGAAATTTAGCAGAATGTAGGCAAACACAACGTACGTAGTAAATTGTCATGCATTCTGCATCTATCTATTTGTGAACCAATTTATTTAAGGGTTAGTCAACTGAAGTGTGCTCTATAAACGCATGGGAAGAGGGTCGGTTTCGGGGAGGCGAGAAAAAGCTATCCCGGGCACCCTTCAACATAGGATGGCTAAAGAATAGATAAACTGAGCGAAATAACGACAGTGCAGAACCTGCAAGAAGTGCTTCGACAACTGTTGGATTGTTGTTCTGCTCGAGTTCTCTACAATTAAACGGGGCCTATTTTGGAGTGGCAAAGTACATTTAAAAAAAAATTAACTAGTGAACTTGTTATGTGTTTTACTGGATAATTTCCTGCATTTAGGGGACAGAATGTACAATCAAGATTCGAATAATTCTTATATCCTGTATTGCCTATAGGTTGTGTTCGCGGAAATGCTTGAATTTATATAGGTGATGATACCTTGCTGTCACACAGCGTACTATAAGAGTGAAAGGGCAAACAAGCTCTGCTGTTTGATCTAGTTTCACGGATTTGTACATTTATATTCACGTCTTTGCCTATTTGATGTACTGCACATGTGGCTTCTCAAAATAAAGCAAAGTTCTCCAATCGTTGTTGCTTTTCCTTGACCGCCATCAAAGCCAAATTTTGCTGCCACAATGAAACCAATTTCACATTTACTAGCAATCGTTTTTGCCTGACAGCAGCAGTGCTCCGTGGAAGTACTCTGGGGGACCAACGCTATTCATTGTCTCCGTCAAGTGCACAATTTATAGAGTGATTTTTATCTCTAACATGCTTCTTTTGTACATACTGTGGTACAGGGGTAGCTATGTTGGCATGATGGGTCGCGGGCTTGCAGGTGTGACTAAACACCATAGGATAGTCAAAGGAGTAGTAGCAAGTCGTAGTGGAGAGAGTTGGAAGGACCCCATTGGAGGACGCCTTTGCTAGGGACCACTATTAGCCGCTTGGTGGCTTCGATGAACCTTTACAAGTCCTCAGCAAGGCAACATGTCTACTAGAAGTATAGTATAATATTCTATGCTTTTTCATTAAAGCAAAAAATATAGCTTTCCCAATTCACGTTTCTTACGTCCCAGTCACGTTGCTGCAAGAAAAATAACTCATATTTCCTATGCACACATGTTTTTTCCTATTATTCTTCTTTTTTCATTAATAATTTTAAACATATGCGTTTGTTATCAATGATACTTATACAGTACATTTTGTGGACATGGATTTCATCAATTCATTGTGCTAAGCCTGCAACGGCTTTGAGCCTCTTTTCCATAACAGACTCGACCTATAAAATCGTAAGGAGCAACAATCCGGGTAAATAACTTAATCCATTTGATTCATAATCAAATTTAATTCACCTAAGAATTGTTCTGTTCACTTCTATACTACCGCATATCATGGATCAAATATATTCTGCATTTTATACGAGTATGTCTAAACTTTTCTGTCGAAAAGTAGAGGATATATAGAATTTTTAATACGCAGTCTGTGCCATCTTACCTTTTTGCCATCTTACCTGTTTTTATAGAACAAATCAATATCACGAAAACGCTTGGTTCGCCGTACAGCCTTTTGACATAGCATTCGATATTGTTCCATGACCATAGCATTTCAAATTGTTCATCTAATTAGCTTAACACCCTATGCACTATAAAGTCTAAGTAAATCTGCAAATCCTCCAAAAGCTCGTCGTACCTCTGCCTTACCAGAAAGAGCGCCATGTGGTCGACATGTTCTGTCACCACTTTGTATTTAATATCGATAATCCCCCTTGGGTGGAGCTGTGCCTGTAGCCGTGTAGAACTAAGGTGTTCTTATTTTAAGGAGGGATCGGAGCCATTTCATCCTTTGCATCCTTACATTGTCATTGTCGCTTCGGATTAGTTTTCGGCACTTCATATGCTTCGTGTGTGTGACGGTGCTGGTTGTTACAAATAGCCGCAGTGGATTTATTGTAAAATAAATGCTATTAACGGCTGAGCAGTTTAAGAAAAAGGATAACTCGAAAAAATACAACTAGGCTAAATAACATCGAGGCGTTAAAACGCTGAACGCTTTCAAAAGTCTTCTATAGTTACTTGAGCATGGTGGCGTTTTTGGCTAACTTCTCTTCATTTCTCCGCAGCATCTTTTGTAGTATTCTGCTATACTATGGTATCAAAATGTTCAAATTTTCAAAATAGTGATCGTTCCTTAAATTGTCCACTTTAATTTTATGAAACTATTTTATGAGAGCTACGCATACACAGCCCATTGGGAATGATATCTTCGCTCTGATAACGTGCTTAATCGCAGCTAAAAGGTTCACAGTTTATAAATAAATTTATTTTATTCTGCATTACAAATGTACTCAAGATTTTTGCGACGACGCACTGCAGCACGCCGATGTATATATATATATAATGCAGATGCCAATGTGCACAAGGAAAGCCATCATCCATATTAACTCATGTAGATGAAGTTCCACTTGAGACGTCATCTTCAAGCTGAATCGCATAGTGTAATTAATTTTAAGTAGCTCGTTTAATCTGCCAAGGTTCACATTAAGATTTCAAGAGTGATCCTCTTAGTTGTGAGGCCCAGTTAGGTGAATCAAACGCTTTTGGTTTGTGCCAGCGACTCAAGATATTTGAAGTATACAGGTTGTTGCTTACTTGAAGCAGCTTTGCGTAGGGTTCTTCGACGGTTACGAAGACAACATCTTCAACACTTCATGCGCAAAAATCCGAGTCCCAGACCTATAAAGTACACCAGAGTATCGCATAAAATGAGTTTAGTGGGCTTTCATGAATGTGATGTTAATATATGTTGATAAAGATTCTGCGCATCATTTGTGGTTACCTGAACCAGTGATGCTCATTAGATTACAGATCACTCAAACCGTTTTGGATAATTAAAAGCTGCCTGACACAAGACAGAAGTATTTAGCCGCGCATTTTCCTTCAGAAAATGTGGCGAAGCACTTATTTTTCTTGCCACTGTTACAAATGATTGCATTGTGAAAAATCAGTTTTTGTAGGCTTCATTAAAAAATCTTTTTCTTTACAATTTATATATTTGCACTCTACTAGTCTAAAAAACACAGATCTGATCAGCTTCATAACTCCGCAGGAACCTCCAAATACCCGAATTATCTCAACAAAGGGACAGAGTTCAACAGGTGGCCCAAAAAGCATTTTTTTATAACTTCTATTACGTTTTGTATGCATTTTAAGTCTAGAACTAACTGAAGATTTCCAGTTTATATATTCTTAACATTTCGAAATTTACCACGCATGCGGAAAGAATAAACAATTAAAATGATCTTTCCGAGTATCCAAATACACTTTGTTATCTTGAAGAAAGCTGAACCATATTGTAATCAAGACACGGTTCAGTGATCGTCACAAAGCATTTGTAGTTCATTTTGCAGAAACTTCACACTGCAAATTCCATCCATTCACTAGTTATGCCTCTATGTTTCGGGTCTCACGTCCGGTAGCGCCGTCAAGGGCTCCATCAGACGGCTGGTTGCCGGCATGAAACAAAATGTGTCTATGCCCGGGTTCAAACAATGTGTCCCTAAGATTAACAGACAATGCGTCAGCTGCCAAGCTATGATGGGGACTCATTAGTTCTGCCTAAACTTACGTTACGTGCTTTAAGGTGGTGTCGCTAGCGACTAACCGGTCCTGAATCGATGGCCGAAACCACTCTGGGTCACATCGGATACAAGAATATATTGCTTGGTTAAGAGTAAAGAATCTCCTTAGAGGCTAGTTCCCGCAAGCTATTGAAGCTACACAGAATGTATTAACTTATTAATGACTTAGGGCACCCTGGTTCTTAAAATAATCTAAAGAATAATATCCCAAAAAAGTTTATTTTTGCATTCATGTTGGTAGCACTCACAAACTTCGTAAATACAAGTAAATAATACAATATTCCAATATAAAAGAGAATATATACAACTATTTAACACACTTTACGACTTGTTGAATTTACCAAACTAGTTTAAGAGATTTTCCAGATGTCCTAAATATGATACCAGAGGGCACTACACGGTGTCAGCCTATTGAATTATTGCAGCTTCCCCTGCATCTGGGGCATTTATATGAATTGTCAGGCTTGTGGTTCCCTGTAGAGTATATAATGGGACCATGTGCGGGAAAACGAATGATAACGTGTTTAGTCGGTTCGTCTCCTTCCCTTTTGTTGATCCTCATTGCAAGTAAAGGAAAAAAATTGTTATAGATCTCCTGAATTTGTGATCTCCGTATGGAACCGAGCTAGAATTTGCAACATTTGGAACCTGTCCAGCTTGTATATCATGAAGTCGTTCGCATACAAGGCGACTTTGACTGATTTCTGTGGCTTTTTAATTTCATCAGAGAGGCCCGTCAGTAAGATAAAGATTAACAGTGGGTTTAGGTTATCCCCCTGAGCTAAAGCGGGTTGTCTGCGTGAAAGGCGGGGGTTCGGCCACTTCATCGTCGACAGTTATTCTGTTTTCCTGTAAAACCGCAGCAAGTAGGCTTAGTACATCATAGGTACACTCGACTTGGTTAGTGCAAACGATGGCCAGGATGGCCAGCCGAAGGTTGCCTTGAAGTCGATAAACATCTCAGGTAGCTCGATGTGGCCAGTGATCTCTTAACGTCAGCCATATGTATTCTGCACGTCATTTCTACAGAGCATTCTCGCCGCAAGGCATATTGCTTTGTTAGGATAGGAAGTACGCTTTTTAAGTAGCTGTTTAGTCTCCTAGTTAGCAAGCCAGGCGGAAACCTATAACTAGCACCTTTTTTTGCTATTCACCGCCATGATGACGGCGCGATTGAGTCGCGCTTCATTTAGGTATGTCTGACCGGGTAGCATCTCGCTGTTGAATTGAAAATGTAGCAGTATATAAATATTTATTAAAGAGTGCGATCTAGCACGGTGTCAGTGCCACGATGCATTTGCTCGTTGCAGACCCTACCTGGACCGACGGCTTTCCTGACCCGTAAGCCAAGACTTTGCATTAGAGACGGTGCAGTGAAGTCTTATTAAAGGATATCACGTCGTATTGAGATACCCTCTTTACATGGTACGGCGAAAAGGGCACCGTGCGTGGTATTGTATCTCTTGACGCCAACATCTCCGAGATGTGATTTTCGAGAATGGAGGAGCGAATCGGGTGAGCCTCCAACCTACCTTGACATGTTAGCCACTTCAATGGTCCACGTTCTGCATCGGCAATCGAACGGATCTCCAATCGTTCAAGGTATTGTTGCCTTTGAATATATACGTTCTCGAAAGATCGTCCCAAAAAGGAGGTTAAATGGTAGAACTCAGGCTGTACTTCGGGGAGAAGTTTAAAGACACTTTGGGACCCTCCCGCCAACGCTGCAAGTATGGCTGAACCACGATTTATTCTTTTGGGAGGGGAAGACAACATAATGGCCATGAAGGATTTCAATCAGAGGCTGTGCATAAGTTTCAATGTTTATCACGTTAGGTACAAACAGAGTTTCGCAGATGCATTCCAATGGCTTGCCTTCTTCTTCAATTGTAACCTAGATCATGAAATCTGTATAAGGCAACTGTATTTAGATACGCACTTCCATATAGGAAACGTGACGGGACACATTTCTCAGTGTTGCTACAAATGGCTGCATCGTAAGTCAATTTCTGTAGCTTACATTAGAAAAAATTCTTTTTCCTCTCAATTTATGTATCAGCACTTTACTCAAACTAGCTTCTGAAGAACGCAGATGAAGAGTCTTCAAATATTCCAGTTATCTCGACAAAAAAGAGGGGTTCAGCTGGAAGAATATATTTATACTTACTAATAAAATGAATTCTATTGAACCGACGTTCTGTCTAAAATTAATTCAAGATTTCCAGTTTTTACATTTCGGAATTCAGCACGCACACATAAACAACCAAAAAAAAAAAACATTCAAATAATTATTTTCGAGTATCAAGAAGTTATTTTATTATCTTCATGAAAACCTAATCGTTGCTGAACGCAATCATCAATACGATCTACCTGCATGTCGTGCAGAAATCCACTTAGCACTTATAATCATTATTACTATTAAGTAACATTTTCCACAAAATTTCGATTTACTAGCTATACATAAGCTTACTTACTTGCTACTTACAAAAGCAACTGATTGATTCTGAGTCGAGGTTGGTTAGGGTCGCAGACATGAATATATTGCTTCACTAAGAGTGAAGAATCCTCTCAGACACAAACTTCCGCAAGCCATGCAAATGTATGAGCTTATCAATGGCTTAGCATATCTTAGTTATTGAGATAATCCAAAGAATAATATTTGTTATATGTGCCATGCTGTGACTCAAATGTGATAATGGAGAGTCGAGTGATTTCATAAAGAACACAACGTCTATTATAACGCGAGCTGAGCGTATCTGAAGCTTAACTGCGAATGGGGGTTTGCTAGCATTCGATTGCTCACCATGGCTCTTAAAATACCTCACGAGCATGACCTATAATGTAGGAAAAACGATCAAACGAGTTGCAGCCATCAACGATCATATTATTCAAAACTAACGAGCATATTTAGTAAAGTCTATATAATCAGCCATGCGGTCTTCACCGATCAATATTATATACATACTTAGGTAACTTGTATTAGATGGTGATTCTTCGGTACATGGTATTATATCAATCGTTTGCGTATATAAGGCAGACAACATCAACGTAAGCTAGTCCTTATGGCATATTTGTATCGGCTTTTCAAATTACCTCATGCGCAATGTTGAACAATGTACAAAACGCAACTACGTCTCTTGAAGGCGGATGAATGTGCCTATTAAGTAGTTAAATGGGTTAGGCCAAAGAAACGAATTTCTTGAATGCTAGTTACGACGTTCCAATATCTGCCATTAAATATGAACTTGCTCAACTGCGGGTTTCAACCAAGTTTACCGGTCAGCTGAAGTGCTTTAGTCTAAATCTCACTCATTATGAATTGCTAAACACAGTGATTATAGCTTAGATTATATATAATCTATATAATATAATCTATATAACAACAATAATAAAATAAAGAAACGGACGCCACTATGCTCGTAAAGATTGACACGTTGACATTAAATGGTACATATTCAAGAGTTTCCATAAAAAAAGATTATCTTCTATCCTGAAAAAGGTAGCAGGCAAAAAAATCACATCGATACCTCTTTGAGAATTCTGACATGTGCAAGCTAACACGCCTCTGCCCATAAAGATTGCAGGTTGGTTTTTCCCATCACAAACGGGCTTTCAGAAACAAGCCTCCACGGATGTTACATAAGTCAGCAAAGGTTTTCAAGAACCGGTTATGGTCGTGCGATGAGATGTGGTGTGCTAGCCGCATACCAAGCTAGGATGGGTAACGTCCCGTACAAGTGATTTATTGTGTGGCGTCATTAGGCACCATATTTCTGAGTGAGACGAGTGTCCATCTGGTTAACTTCAAGAGAGATATGCGCCAAAAAGATGACAAAGGCATATAGCTACAAAAACTCAGTGTCGTTTGTCTCAAACGTCTTGTTTGTGTCAAAATGTCGACTGGCTTATTAAGACATTCCTCAAATAAAGATACAGAATGACTCATTCATATATGGGAATTTAATGTGGAATAGCATAACAGTAAAACCAACTTTGCATTTGGTGCGTTTCAACAACTAATTCAAGTTGCAAATGTAAATAAATACTTTAGTAAACGCAAGTTGCCAGAGATGGCCCTTATAAAATGAATAAGTAATCAAATATACATTTTGTTCAATATACGCCCAATGCCATATATATATATATATATATATATATATGTACTGGCATTATTTTATATTATTATCATTATAGTGGGGTAGGCCAAATCCTTCCCTACTTTCATGACAGGCAAAAGTTACAGTGAGTTTCCACACCAGCGGTGCTCAGAATCTAACTATACGTTTTCTAGTCACAAGTTAACATGGTTGCTTAAGTGCACATTGATTATAGTGGCTATGAAATGGAGGAAAATATTACGCTGTATTTTCTAAACAATAAAGGAGCTCTGATCAATTGCTCTTAAACGTAAAGGAAAGAAAATCTGATCCTAAAAGTAGCTGTTTGCTATTTACGGTTGTATTTATTCCGATATTATTTGTTGAAAATCATCGAATAGACGAATAGCCTTTCTGCAGGAAATTAGCAATGAAGCCGCTTTAGGACAAGCTTCATTACTAGTCAGTGAACGTATTCTCATCATTATTTGTTAAGAAAAAAGCGATGGGAGAACACGGGCACAAAGACACCAAAATTATCTTTGTTCGATTCAAGGTTTGTAGTAGTTCTGCCACTCATTTGCTTTTCGTCCAACAAATACGGTTTTTTTGGTCGTAAAGGTCAATTACTCAGTGATCTCTAATTTGAGGTAAGATAGATAATTAAACAACAGGAGGATCTGCTTATAGACTACTTATTACTATAAGATTCAAAGCTCTGTTGTGATCTCTGAGTGGACCAATTATCACCAATCAGTAAGCATTAGCATTGTTAATGAATCACCTACTAAAGCAACTTTGAATGTTTTCAGTAGTCACGCTGAAAAAGAAGTAGATAACGCGGCCATTTTGAAAGACGTCTTTTTTCAACTATACACTCACACTTATTATTACAGCGCACCTATGCAAACGAATACAAATCACTGTGCTTTTAAGGTGGATACCAGATCTCACCGTACTATTGGGTAGTGTCATAAAACAGCGATAAAATCTCGCCCTCCCTGTCTAGCCAGACAGAAAGCCAACCTTTTTCAAAACTTGACCTTTCGCTTCAAAACATTTTGTGGTCTCTTCCGGTAATCTAGTTTTATATAACAGATTCCATTTTGCTCTGTGTATTGTGAAAACGAACTTATGGCTTTTCACTGCTCTATCCTCAGTCGTTTGTGGCTATATGCTTTCATTCCGCGGCTTTATTAATAAACAAAGCTGAAGTTTGATGGCCAAAATCCTCCATGACAAGAAGAAGGGAAAAGTCTTCGTATATCTGTGACAGTTAAGTACAACTCCTACAAGAACTTAAATTTGCAAAGCAGTAAACGAGTCTAAACAAATAATGCTTTGTAAGGACGTTCCTGGATATATGTAGCACAGTACTTGCTATGCATATCGTGACCTCGAAATCTACACCATGCACGCTAACAGTTTTGTTGAACATGTTGCTTTTCTTCTAAATAAAGCCATATCTATTTTGATGTATTTTATGTATCAGGGGTGCTTATATGGATACGTGTTGTCCAATTATTACAAGAGAAGGTAAAAACAATACATGTATATTATCTAGGCCCTGGTGATCCTTAAGTCATGGTTAACCAAAAAAAAGGCTTCTCAGGTCTGCCTTACCAGGAGTAAATATTCCAAATATCAAAAAATGACTTTTTGAATGATTTTTTCCTCAAAATAGTCATCTACTGCATCTACTGTCCGTGAATCCGTGCCCCAAGTTATGACTAGCAATAAATAAAATATGAAGATTGACAAATAGACATTTCTGATTAAGTGAAGAGCTCAACTCTGGTTCAAGGTGGCGACAAAACAAAGTATCTATTTAACTATACCCCAATTTAGTAAATCACTTATAAATAAAAAAAATAGCGTCATAATCACACCTTTTATTTCTGTACAGGTTTCGTGTAGTCACCAAAACACAAAACAGATTACGGCAATCGGTTTTTTCCTGAACAGCGTCATTTTCAAACTTTATCTTTTAAACATAAGGCTTACTTCAGTAGTGAGTGTATCCTGAACCCACATCTGCCGTGACGACTAGCCAAGGCAAATAAAATAAAGGGCTAGCTGCTGAAACGTTAACCCCTTTTCGTGTTGGATTTACCTGTATCGTTCACTTCCACAGGCATATATCATTTATTTTCGCCGGCTTCTAAGTAATTGATCGGACTGGTCCTGCTTTGTGTGTGCATACGGCTTTTGCATTTCCACCCTGCTAGTGGTCTGACTCAATGCGTCCTGTCACATCTTCGCTAAGAAGATCCTCCTTATCATAGGGCAGGTGTCTTTGTTTGCTGAGGATTCGTTGACATCCGACAACAGACTAGCTCAGCGTTTCACTGCAGGGCAGAGTCATTGGATACTGCGAGTTGGTCGACGGACTTTGTAGCTAGCACGAGAAACTCTCCTTGTAGGATACGAACTGTCACTAGATCGCCGGGGTGAACCAGAAAGCTCTTCAAAGCAATTCTGCAAAAGATATCGACTGCATAGGTGCAAGAATGCTAGTACTCTCTCTAGCTACATTTTC
The DNA here is from genome assembly GCF_002532875.2 of Varroa jacobsoni. Lineage (NCBI taxonomy): Eukaryota > Metazoa > Arthropoda > Arachnida > Mesostigmata > Varroidae > Varroa > Varroa jacobsoni. The sequence goes on from NW_019213669.1 coordinate 110,593, forward strand.
CCCACCCCTTATCCCCTCTCCCCCTTCCGTTGATGGCTCCGCCGCCGTCACCCGCTCCGCTACCCTGTTTCGCTCCCTACAATGCTACATGTGCTATGCTGAGCTTGTTCTGCTCCAACTATTCAATTGAGATTACTTCTTGTAGCTAGGCGAATAGGTAAACCACCGACCGAACAACCTTTAAGGGTAGGTTGCCGCTACCCCAAGTGATCCTCGCCTTGAAAGCAGAGAGAACGACCCGGAGGTGATGAAGTATCTATCTTTAATTTATTTTATTATCACTTGCCCGAATACTGGCGCTTCTCTTTTGTTTAATCAGCTGGCTTTGGGTAACTACTCGTTATTTCCTTCAATATTTGCCTATTTTCGAAATTTATTATCAAAAGCATAGACGTACACTGCAAACGTTGTACACCACGCTACTTCCCAGTGTATGCTTTTTTTGTGTTTGGTGTATAATCGTTTAGTAACTGTCCGCTGCACTATAGTAGAATATAACAACCATGTACAATTTATAATTCTGTCTGACTCTGGCTATATGCGGGATCAAATGCCAACTAACCTAAGCAACTTACGGTCCAAGAATATAGTGACAGATACCAAACGATTTTTCATTAATCTATGTATGTATGTATGTATGAGCTTCGAAACCGTTAAGCGACATTTCTAGCAACCGTGTCCTATTTTGGGACTATTCGAGAGCTCCATGACAAAGTTAGTTATCGTTATACATGTTATGGCTCTCTCTGATGATTCCTCAAGCAGTCTATTTTTCTAGTGGTCCTTTGCGTTTCCCTATACTAAGAGAGTTTAGTTTTCGGTACCCGGAAAATACCAAATACCTGAATTCGTGTATCATTATTTAGTAATCATACATGGTAAAATACTGCATATGGTTGTTTAATCTTTTAGTATGAGTAATTGTCCGAAGTCGTCGAATAAGCCAAATGTCAAAAAGATGCGTCATCTAATATGAAGGTGAAAGGCGCATACACAATATTGCGATCCAAAAGCTTTACTATAGGATGATCAGATCGAAATCTTCGGTCGGCCAATTCATCGTCATGGATCTGTTATTATTAACAATTTCTCTTGAGTTTTTTTACCGCTTTAACAGAAACTTTGAGTACATTCTAAACAGTAAATAAATAGTGTTCCTCCATGATCCGGTTGTCACGAACATGTACCTTTGGTTGGATTTTCAGGGCGTGGATTTGGGTGAAAGTATAGAAGTGGACTTTAAACTGTGCGATTGTGAAGCGGGGTTAATTGTTGCACTAAAGCTCGGTTTAGGAGTTCCTGCTCCTTTACCTAGGATCTAAGGCAAATCTTCTCCTTCAATCGCCATGCGATCAAAGGTTGCTGAGGATGATATGGATCTTTGAGAAAAACGCAATTGTTCTGATTAGAGCTACTGCATCATTTGTTGGAATGTGCTCCCGAGTAAGTAACCCGATGGTTATTTTCACTGAAAAAGTTTTTTCCAAAGCCATATCCTTTAAAAGTGAACAGGTAAATGGACCTAACGGCACTCAATCTCGCTAAAAGCAGGTAGCTTTGAAAGTATCCTCCAAATATTAGCTTAGCGATTAACAATAACACAGCCTTAAGAAAAAGGCTGGCTTTGTACTACGGTTTCCTGTTTCTTCTTACAATAGCTTGGAGTATCGTTGTGGCCTCCGCCTGACGCCTATACTACTGGTACTATTTCCTATGTATCACAACATAAAAGAATATACCATTAGCCACCTATAGTAACAAAATAAATAAGCCTCAGCAAAGCAGAAGTGAAAGGTAAAGGTGACATCTCTGTCATTAGACAAGGATAAAAGACAAAACACGGCTGGCAAACACTATGGTTGAAATATACACATTATTGGCGTATTTGGCCATCGTCAGCATCCCGCAATCGTATTTGCGATGAGCACAGTTGTGTTCTGCCCGCTAAACATGCTAAACGGTTGACACATCATTTCTAGTCTTACCTTTCATTATTATTATTATAAGCAAAGCATTGTTGGTCAAAAGACCTTAACATTACAACAGTTTTTGGCCAAATTGGCTTTTTCGATCCACTGCGTGCCATCGATTCATACAAGTGTAGTGAGACAATTGCTTTTTATGGTTAATTTATTAATAATCCTATCGACTCTTTTCGTAATATATCTCTGCACTGAACATGAATTAATAATATCTGAGACAGCGAACTAAAAATGCCGTCGACGAGCAGATCCTGTTTCGACGTCCTATTAAAAAACAATTTTCATTAATTTGTTATGCTTTACTAAACATCGCGTTTAGTGTCTCTTTGCCAAACAAATATCACCAGTTAGTAGGGTCATCAAATTTCGACTTTGTTCAGTATTTGGCTAGTTTTTGCTATAAACGAGAAAATTCGAAACAGAATACCACGATGTGGAAGTGGATCATATACGCGCAGAGCGTCAAAAAAAACTTTTACGTTGTTCAATAAATCATAACTTTTAATTGGTCTTTGCTTTCCGGCCGTAATTATTTTAAAATAATTAGTAAAGCAAGCTTAACTTCTGAATAATGAAAAATTATCTTAAAATGCTACAGGAAGTATGAAAACGTGTCACAAATGAAAAGACGATATCACAGGAAGTTTCAGGCGAATCTACAATTAATTATGAACTTTTTGGATGCTCAAAGACAACATTTCGAAAGCCCAAAAACTTCACCAGCCAACCTGTAAGACAATTAAATTATAGCTTGGCATCAGAAACTGAAGTGTATGTCGTATCCTAAGATATCGCTAATTGTACTACGTACTATTAATGATCCGAACTGCAGAAAGCCATTTTGCTAATAGTATTTCCGGAAAATTTGAGCAGAGTGCATTGTTTTCAGGGCAGACCATTCGAAGCGATAAAAAAAAAGCTTATTTTGTTTTTTTTTTTAGTTTTAGTTACGTTTGCTGGGGTAATTGTAGAGGTGCATATTGTGCAAAAACACCATATAAATTTATCGGGAGCTACAGCATTTCAAGCAATTAGTTAACCGGACTATCCTACTTTGACAGTACAGTAACTAATGCCAAATCCTCGAATTTACTGCAACATTACTGTGAAGCACGCATTTGAAAGGACTTCAATGAAAATGGCTGATTTATTTTCAGTACGATTAAGTACCTGCATTCTACCATCGTCATGTAAGAGCATACCTTGACGATAATCTTCCAAGAGACCGGTGTACAAATCGATAGCACAATACATTCTGCCCGTTCCCCAGACTAATAGACCTCTTCCTCTGGGGAAACCTACGAAAGATCAAGTCTACGCCGGAAAGCCGGCAACATTAGAAGATTTGAAAGCCACAATGTAATGAAAGAATGTTCCGCGAGACAAAGTAAAATATTTCTTTAAGTTTATGAACCAATAGCCCAAATTAACAGTGCATTGACCAGAACCAGGTTTGCGATAGAGAGGGAAGTTTTATGTGCTTAAACCTCAATAACTCCCTCGTGGAATTCCTTCGTACTTCATAAGATGTGTGCATGCAAGTCACTGTGAGAGTACTGACTATGCAGAAATTGTCTTAGCAGCTCTGATTGTATCTGCAAAAGTAGTTAAAAATTTAAAAAGGAAATCATGCCGCTTGCTCCTAAGATTCTTAAGTCGTGTGTTATGTTAGCTGGCTGTTACACTTAGAATTAATTTGATTCTCATTCATTAAGAGGTTTACAGTAGATTACAGGAGAGGCCGAATGACATTTATTGTTTACACCCTGTGAATATTGGTGGAGACTCTGATGATCTTTCGAAATAATGGCGATGGCCTAATATTAGCTTTAATTACACAGCTACCAGCTTATGTTAAATTCATGCGTGTCCTGTTCTACGCATGATTAATGTAACGATAAATTAATTAGGTACGTTTATTTTAATTGCTTTATTTAAGGATCACCGTTTCACACACAATGTGCTTGCAGTATACACAGTATGATGACTCGTTAGCTATACTATGTATCTCAAGATTAAACAGATCGTCAGGAGAACCAGCCACAGTTATCAGAAACCATGAGAGATCTACTAAGGTTACAGTCAATAACTCATGAAAATATGCGTGTATTATACTCGTTATATCGCCTGCTGTAGGAATATATTGGCTCATTCTGTATATATTTATTATGTATACATCGTAGCGTGTAACGTTACAGTCTGCCGAGCGTCCTGTCGACAGCATACAGATTCAGAAAAACAGAGGCTTCATGCACGCCTCTCAACATATGGGCACGTGCTGCTTTTGGAGACCCCATGTCAAAGATTCTTGCTTTTTGTAGCAATATTTATGCTTAGGTTTGATAGATATCCACCTAGAAATACAACTGACCTATGGAAAGGCCTTGTTCATTTACTCATTGCCCCATATGTACGCGCCTAACAGAAGGCTACACGTAGCAATTGGGCTGCTTCACAGATGGCTTCGAAGCCTGAGTCGCTTTTCGCATGTAATCGACGCTCTTCTCCATCAAGCTTGCGACATCGACGCAGAACCTTCATGCAGTAAAGCTCTGGCTGCATCATGCAGGGCGAGAATATTGTGCACTTATGTTTAAAAAAAATGGCGCGCTCTTTAAGGATTTAAGGTACGACTGTGTGAATTGTAAGCACGTTTTCCAACATAAGTTTGTCCAACGCTATTTTGAACCACAGAGGTTCCCATCAATATCGATTAAAGTTACTTTATTTCATCCTTCTTGTTAGCCTGCTTGATGCTCCGCGCTTCGAACTATTATAGGCGATGCGTATACGGTGCAGGTTACCTAAAAGATAATGCTAGACATTTGTGAAACTCATAAAATCTTGATGGCGCGTTTCTTAGGTAGCAAACTAGCGTCGTCTGTTATATACTCTTTTGCAAGAAAATTCGTCAGTGATACGATGTATTCGCATTTAGTTTGCGGATTACTCATAATTTTAGATAAACTTACTTAAAAATCAAGTTTAATTTAGTATTCTATTGAGTTAAGTCTAAGTTTTTTTTCAATTGACTTCGCTATGCTGATGCACCCCCTCGATGCCATCAGGTGACACGGACGTATTTAAGATCCAAAACAATGTAGTTAAGATTTGGAACTACTTAGGGGGACCTCTAAATGTTAAAAGGTATGACATTTAATGTACGAGCAATGCATAATGTATGAGCATTGCGCGACAATTTATTAAAGAAGATTTGTGTCTTAACCAAACTACTACCATACTAGGTAGCAAGTATGCTGGTGGTATTCTCTTCAGTGCATAAAACAACATAATGTTGTCAATTTCAATTAAATAAACATAACAGTTAATGCTATCCCTACCATATACATAGGTTATTTATCCTTCACTAACACCATTGCATGAACCACAAAAGTCGCTTGGTAAGGCGATTGATGCTGCTCCCTTAAACAATCAATGAACAAGTAATCCCTAAAACTAGCTTTTTTCTTAATTTTCGACCTTTAGGTAGTTCTCTCGATCTTTTTGTCCTTTTAAATCCAAGATGCCTTGTACCGTTTCGACATGTGCATTTAAATTACGTTCTTACAATAGTTAGCATCAATATATCATTTTTAATAAATACTAAAGTTATGAAAGAAGTTCTTAATAACAAGTTGATGTCGCAGATTAACCTTCGGCAAATGACTGCGAAATAGAGGTCACCTACACCATTTCAGATGTTAGTCGATTTTCTCGCGAACACAACTGCGTTGTAAGTACAAACAAACAGAATGATAAACTAAAAAAATTTACAGTATTGTTTGTCACACTCCTTTCGGTTGCCTTAAGCACATAGGTCTGTAGGCAAACTAGAAAATGATCTTCTAGTGTCTCTACAGGAAGGCATCACTGATTTCACACGTATCGTTCGGATGGTTTTATATCTTACATGCATAGGGGTCTGCAAATAATAATTCTTTCTGATAACCGTTTCCACTTCCGTCAAGTCACATAGATGGCTCTGAGCCAGTTCCTTGATACGATAGAAGTGTTGTGTTTGCACTCGGCAAAAAAACAACTATTTACAATAGAGTTTATATTTTTACCATAAGATGCCACGTGGCACTATTGTCCATTTCCTATAAAAGTGTGATTTATATTTATGTTTTGAAAATGGACTTTACCTCATCAACATGAATACTGCGATGTTACAAATTCTGTTATAGACCTGCTAATATCGATCGGTGAAAAAAGTTATGACCAGATAACAGCCTCTATATTAATCTATATAAAGCTATAAATCACCCAATTTCTCAAATGTATTTGATTAAGAAAAACATTTTATTATTTGAATTGCATACATCACTTGCGATTATACGCGTCAATGCCTCAATTACAACTACGCCCACCATACATTCTAAATTGCAATTTTAGATTTCGAGCAAATAAGTCTAGGTTTAGATACTTAAACATAAAGTTGAACGTATCAGAAATCCCAAACTACTTTTTTATGAGCTTTTTAAAACGAAATTAAAGAAAAAAAATAATTTTTTGTCTTAATGTAACTCTGACTATAGAGTACTGTATTAAGAAAACTCAGTACGGCAGCTTTTCTTCACTGATTCAAGGGTCGTATCATTTTTAGCCGTGGCTGGAAAACTCTACCGACCGCTTTAGAGAAATTGCAATCTATGCTCTTACGGTGTAGGCTCATGGGCCACAGGCCTATAGGTGACGTTTTGCTTAATTATGGCGTGCGAACGACTTCAGAGTACAACTCCGTGTAACGCGACTATATGCACATGTATGTGTACATATCATGTCAGTCTAGTGTGCTCTGTGCTCGTGTTGGTCATGTCCCTTTTACCCGGTCATTTTCGGAAAAAAAACGTCACGGCTGTATTGTCATCGCATGATATAAGGATTGAATTATATTATCGACAAGTCTCATTTTGCACCATGAATCACTGTTGATAATCGCCAATGTATTGCGCCATAGCTACGGGCAACTTGAGTGCTCACATGAACTTTAATATGGTCAAGCTTGTTTAGGAGGACAACGCGCACATTTCCCCCCATGCTCTTCAAACTAAATATACAACCCTTAGATGTTCGGATCTCCAGGCCATTCAAAGTTCGATTTTCCACTGCTCAGCAAAACTCTTTAAAAACCTATGGTAGAGAAATCATGGTATTTGGCTGAGCTAACTTGGCGCTAAATGCTTGTCAAAGCATTTAGTACCATTCTCTAGCCACCTCTCATCCATTTAGCCTCATCCTATCGAGCTATATATACCATTATATCAACGTCTTTAATTGATGTTTTCCACAAAAATGGTGAATTGTTGTAATTCCTATGTAAACCACCTTTTATACGAGTGTTTGGAGAATACACTAGCACAATTTTCCCTTTCAATGTTAGAGTTGTTCTAAGTGATTTTCTTAACTACACTTTGCCCACACAACCTCATCAACTCCTTCACAGCTTTACTCCAACTGGCATGTTGAAGTCAAATTAGTACTTTGTACACCGTATGAACACGTAAAGAAGTGCACTCGTTTGCCTACTCTATGCAATCGTATTTTATGACTTGACAACTAATCTTCTTCTCCTCCTTCTTCTTCTTAGCAATTCTTAGAAGCGATTCTTTAGTTCGTATGAAGGTATTTATATTACACAGCAGGAGTGCATAATTTTGTTAGGGGTTGTCAACACGTTGCCATAAAGTAAAGTAACTTGAAGCATCTCAGGTAACTTAAAACGATTTGAACTGTGCTAATTCGATATTATTCTTAACCCCCGAGGAGCGCAATTAGCGCAGAAAAGAGGCAGCGTCAAAAATTAAAGAGATGCTATAACCTCGACAGACCATACGTAACTCAGTGTTTAAAGTTACGTAATTGTTTTTTGAGTTAGCCCATTCGACAGTATCGACTAGATATAAGTGCGAAAAATCTGCGACAATAAAGTTACTTAACAGAGAAGAGAATGATCAAATATTTATTACGACATAGTGCGTTTTTATGTCAAGCCGAAATATGCAAGTACAAAATATACAGATAGCGTCTCTCTCTCTTTAAGCTACGAAACATATTGATACGCAAATATGATTGTCTCATAATATGCTTTACATGGGTACATCGTATGATAACAATTCATTACATATTCGTATACAATCATTCGCAAAAATCAACCACCCGCTACGCCACAGTGGTAGGTGGCCGCTCCAGGGAAGATAAAGAAGAAACGAAACCCGAGGAACCCTAGCGCACGATGGAGCCCCCATTCCCCCTCTCACTGTGGCAGGAAACCACGAATGGCGAATCTCACAAAGAGACTTTTCTAGAGTTAAATTTTAGATCTCACAGATTATAGCGAAGAACATCAATATATATAATATGTGTGCTTCCTATAAGGATCCTCTCTTTTCCCGGTTCGTATTAGGTCATAACGTAATGCATCTTATTGTGCATAATCTAGTCAGACGATAGTTTTTGACAACAATTGAATGCTTATATTATAAAGCACTGTAAATTATTGTAAGTAAATACATACTTTTTTAATTGATTCTATGGTATAATCGATGTTTACGATTGTCTTTTTAACTGTGCATACATTTCTATTCTAATTCATATGTTCAATCTCCTAGAACTGCAATTGATCACTTTTTTCATGTCTACCCTATCGCGATGATCTACCCCCACCTCCACCTCCACCCGCCCAGAGCTGTTTCCCTCTACATGAAGATCTAGTAGACTCTACGCGGCGGCTTCTCTAACTCTTAGAAATCCCTATTCGTTAGTGGGCGGTTGGCATAGGTGGTGTTTCATAAAGCTGACGAGACCCTGCGGGTAGGCAGTAGAGTCTCAAGTTACTTCATCGCCGCAGGAGATACAAAGGGGCTAACAGAACTGAAATGGGGACCTGCTTATGGTGCTATAGGGCAGTTATGCCGAAATTATCATTTAGATGGAGCACTAATTTTGTCTTTAGAGTCTATATTCGACTCTCCTGACTAGACTGCTAACCGCTCTCTTGTTGATCGTACTCTTCTTACAAAACTCATTATGTATCAAACTTTGTCCGTTGTGCTAACGACGGCCCACGAGCTTTAAATAGGTCTTATGGACGTTATGGTATTTTGTAGACCGTAGCAATGTAGAATCTAAGTTTCTCTATCTTTTAATATTATGTGATATGGTGGAAATGAAAGCGATTTCAGCAAAGTACGTGAACTAGATAAATTTTCTTTTGATCGATGTCGCCCTTATGAGTGAGGTATGTATATCATTCCTAGTATTTACACGCTAGCAATAAATATCAATTAGTGAAAACAGGAAATTCTTAATGATACATAGTTTATTTTGGTCTATGCGTATAAATAACGTGCATGCACAAATAATTTGCGTTTGCTGGCAGGATTTGTCCAGAATATTTCATATGAGATGTTCCATCATTTTTTGAACTACAACTCAAGCGTTTTTATAGATTTATCAGTTAAATCGATGCGCGATGCTGTAGCTCAATGGCAGTTCGTATCATTTCTTCCTCCTTTGATTCACGGGTGTATGCGCTATCAAGAGCTACCTATATCACAGCACTGTAATGTTCTTGCATGGCTACAGAAGCTTTAACAGCTCAAAAATAATTGGTCGAAACTATTTTTTTTTGATAATGTATGACTTCAAAATAGAGATTCAGATCGCATTGAAAAAGCTTTTCATTCCCTTAATAGATATTTTCAAACCCCGCGGGGCTCATATCACTCATGTATGTACCGGAATCGCTGTATTCCATGAGAGGATATTGGTTGCTACTGGCCAGTGAACAAGCGCTAGTAGGGTACGAAGGGCTGCTTGCAGGCCTAGAATTACTATTTAAGTTTAAATTGCTTGGTGACAGGATAGCGATGCTGGCGTCATCGATGCTGAGTGGTTCTTGAATATATAATTTGCAAGCCGCTTGCAACTGGTTGACCTGCTCCCGGACGGTAGCTTTAAGTGTAGGATCGCATGTTTTTGTTTGTGATCCTTGTAAAGCCAAGGCAGCTATTGACTGGTTGAAGATCTTGCTTTTACCGTCGAGCATGCGCAACGTCTCAGCAAGCGCAAATATGTAGTTGTGTGCGAAACGCAGCGTTTCGATTTTTGTCAACTTGCTATCATCAGTCGAGGCAGGTAGCACCGTACGGAGACGATCGAGCGCATCGTTGAGCATATGCATCCTGTTGCGTTCCCGATCGTTTGCTCGTAGCCGTCGGGTGCGTTTCACCTTTTGCTGAACAGTTGGAGCCACATCAATGCAACGTACCGGCTTCCGTTTTCTGTAAGTTGAGTCGCCGTTGGTGAGGTCTTCTGATGAAGCAGGTGAATGAGCCTCTTCATCCGAGTACGAGGAACTAAGTGACACTACAGGTACGTACGAACACAAATCAGGGCAAGCGACCGGTTGACCCATCTGAAATCACAGACGTACCATTAGATGTGATCAACAAAGGCCAAATATACGTACATCTGAACAATATTTGGCGTTGACATTACTGTCGGAAGCCTTTAGAATACACGCGTTTCCAAAAGGGTACATGAATAACCAGTGCAGCAACTTTTTAAACCTATACTTCTACTTCTTAAGGTAACTTACTGTGAGCATAATTGTTGATAATGGTCGTAATCCAGCACAAAAAATACGTGGGAAGTAGCAAGCGGTGAATCTATCAATGTTTTGTTTTTTCGTTGTTTTTAATCCAAGGAAGATAAACTAGCTTCCAGTAGATGCTGGTACTGATGTAACTCCGAGGTCGCGGCTTTTATACTCATCCGAGGAACAATTCGTGAAGATTGAGAGAAGGTGAGGGGTATGCACGGCACCCTCTCCACGAAGAGGCGCTAGAGGCTGGCATACAATATGAGGTCCGAGTTTCGGGATGTGGGATAGACCAGACTCTGGAGGGAGCTCCAAGACAGCTAAAAGAACGAAGCGCTAGAGAGAGGTCTAATACAAGGGACAATCACTGAACCTGATGCGTAGCTCATCTGGGCGTACACAGGTACAAAGCGTACACTACGAAAAAGGCCTTACTTGAAGGAACAATATGTCCCCTATTGCATGATGTGACGCGTTTATCATAGACCAACTAATTCATAAACGGAGTGATACTTTCGAGATTTATATAGGCTACCAAGGTTCTTGCGCGTTGCCATACGCTCAGGCACATAAAAATTGTCAAGATACGGTTTTTCAAACCATGCTTGCCACGTCGATCATGAAATGAGTAAAAATCTTAAAATAATTAGGATATGATTTTTGTTCGTACACATAAAGATCTCTTTTCGGTGCATTATAAATACGAACGGATGCGCATTATATACCATAGTTTAACGCTGTCAAGGTTGAGAGAGAGAAATCAGGCCTAAGTTAGCCTAACGAATAACTTGTTCCTTATTTATCCCTAAAATTTTGGAGTACGTAATCATGGCATAGTATGAAGTGATTATATATAAACGAGTCAACATTCTGGAGATCAATATATTTTTGTTTTTAATTATCATAATGTCCTTTGCTTACGTTAGTGCTTGTTGTGCGAACCATGCATTCAAATACCTATTTATTCAAACATTTAATACTTGAAATGTTTGAAAAAATAAGTATAAAAAAATACTTAAAGAAAATAGATAATACTTAATCTATCTCAAGTAATTAAGATAATTTTTAAAGTATTCACGAAAATACAAGCAATGCAATTAATTTTTTCAATACTTTGCCAGTCAAGATTTTGATTTAATTATATTATCATTTTTACTAACCTTTTTATTCATTCCCATACAATTAGTATTATGAAAATGGTTTTAAATAAGGTTCTAGTCATTTTTAAATTGTTTCACGAAATTTGCACCAATTTTGCTACTGAACACAGAACAAGTTGGGTCCGGTAATAATAACCAGACCTACCGTTGTTGAATATCGATGTGTCCAGTGAAAGGACCTTCATTAAGTTCTAAGTAATACATCTAATTGCGTTGTAAATTTTACAGGCACGACTATCAGCTATATAATTTACAAATGTTCAGCTAGATTTTTTTTGCAAATGTGATTGACATAAATATACTTGATAGCAAACTTGTCTCATACGTAATGTCGCTTGCCATGGATTAGTAATTTTCTAGCGCTTAACCGGCCCACATTCCTGTCTATAGCTTCTCGGAGTAGCATTTTATAACGTAGAATAGGTCAAATTAACTGTACCTGCAAGCGCGATCTCTCATTGTTGTTCATAGCTGAAGCTGAATCAGGAAATCGTATTTCAAGATTGCTAAATATAGTATCTTATGAAAAGTGTACTCGGCCCCATAATAACGCCGTGCTCTTATATGTGGTTTCGGACAGACGACGCTTCGCGAGCGTCTTGTGGTGTTCCTGCCTTTTTTGTCATTTAGCAAGCAAGCAAGCTATTCCGTGTTAATCCAATGAGCACGTGCATGATCGATTGGATTCCCGTGCCCAAGAGTTAAGTATGCTCGCCCACCGATTCTTTCTTTACTCGATAGAACTGGTGCGTTCGCTTTCGTTGTGGTTGGCTAACTTCTTATGACACTGCAGAAGGCGAAGAGAAACACCTTCTCCATGGCTGGGCGCTTATCGTGTACATAGCTCAGCTTTTCCTAAAATACGCACGCATACATATATTGACAACGCTTAACGGAACAGTCGTATCCATATGCAAACAGTGTTGGCTCACACAAATATATCTCCAAGCTCCAACACAAGATCTCGTATGAAGGAAGTCATGTCGTACTCCAAGCACACAAGCTAATAAGCAAATAGGGCGTTGCTTTAAGTGTAAAGCTAACATTTAATTTTCCCATCATGGGCGTGGGAAAACTCAACCAAGAATAGGGGAACGTAAAGAAATGATGAGGACGAGAGCAGGCAATGGTCACAGAAACAGAAGCAGCACGAATTTCTTAATTTTCCTCGCTTCATTATTGGAACAACTACAAGAATATGGTATCCTCGGAAACTCTGTTTTCTATGATTTACTAGACGATTTTTTTTTTGAGAGGCTGAACACGCGTCATGCACCGACGCCTCTGTGGGAATAATTTATAAAAGTGGCAGCGTGCTGAACAGTTTATAAAACAGCGCGCGTGTTTTCATCCTACTCGAGCTAGGAACGTCGAATACTGAATAGGACTGAAGAGCAGCGGTTATGTAAAATCCGATTTCTAAACCCAGTAAACCTTCAAATAGATTGTAAACTGTATCACTGCTTATTTGGTTTAAGTGTTCAGTATTAAAACACACAATCAAAAATCGCGCAACAGTTAGGGTATGATCGCCTGTAGGGATGATGAGTTAAACTATTCGAAGGTGTCCCTTCAGTTGAACGCTAATGTTTAAGAAGAGTAACTTTGTTAGAATAAATGTTGTTCATTTAGATAAGATAAAATTCATGTGGGTGGAGTTTAGATCTTGGAAGGAGAATGTTTATAATCAAGATGTGTTTTAGACTATTATAAAATTATTTGCAAAGATATCAGATGGTATCTCCAGACATGTGATCCGTAATAGGGTCATGCTTTTACATTTTCGAACCCATTAATTGCGATAGTTGTAGTTGTCACCTTTACGAAAAAGGAAAAGTCTGCACACAGTTGCAAGCGATATTCAAGATCTGTCTACTGTCACTAGCAGGTTGTCGGTCAGTATACAGTAGTGTCCAAAGGAAGAAGTCCGATGTCTAAATACCCACTAACTATAGTGGGATAGGTATGCGGCGGATATAAAGTGCGAATGACCGTTCCTGCAAGTCATGGTTTCGAAGTAATATCAAACATATCCCGAACCATGGCCCAGGCTGATAAAGGGGTCCAGGGTTTAGTGGATGAGGGATGTCCCACAGTACCGGACAAAGCACAGTCAATGATGTCCGGCCTGCATAACGCATTTGCCCTTAACCTCCAAAAAAAAAAAAAGGATATGAAGTGCGTGCTATCATTTTGAAGCTCTAAGTATACTGCACTGTAGTCGAAACGTACCATAGCTGGCAATTCGTATTGCGTTATCTAAAACATCCTGCTTTCCTAGTTCATCATTATTCGCCACAATATGCATCATTGAAAACAGCTAACTGTGATCCTCAGACAAGTTCTTTTTTTAAATATATGATTGCTGCGAGTGCATTATATAGCCAAACATACCACTATCTAAACATAAGCGATTTTTAATAGAGCCCCTGCTCACTGATCAGGATATTAATCTTATCTTATTCCGAAAGTTCATGCACCCATGAATTCCAGCTCTAAGATAAACTACATCTGAGCGTCCGATGTCAATATGTGTATTCTACTAGAGTCTGCTGTAACTGGGTACATAATACGAAATTATTTCTGGTGCAAAACCGCGCTAAGAATATATCTCATCGGAGGTTAGTTGGAAGAGGGAATTCTTTAAAGTTTTAAAGACTTTAAGAAGTACTTTAATGGTTATGACGTTATGCTGCTAAGTGTAATTTTACAAATGGAAAAACTTTGTGCCATAATAGTAGGTTGCACTGTATTGTATATCAAGAAGACGTCCTAGCGGTTAGGATGCAACACATGGAGCAGATCAGTAGACTAGACCGCACTAAAGGCTGAACATCATATCTTGAGAAAATCGGGAGTAAATGGAATTAAAGGTGCAGCATCAACTCAGATTCCACCTTACTGGTTGCGTGCAGTCGCAACTATCATAAGAAGAAGGAAATTATTGCAGAAATAGAACTCAAGATCCTAGCGGGTAGGCGGAATACTTGTTCTAAAAGAATAGAACAGAACCTTAGCATCGCTTCTCAGTTGCAAAACAGAACTTCATCAAATGGAACATGAGCACGGTCGTAAACAGACGAAATGAGCATCGCAAAGTTGGCCTCATGAAGATCTAAGTAAAGACGAAGTCTCGGATTTCACCTACGAATGTATTCCATTGTCATTAAATAACGACGCTGGGTAAACATTCGCTTTGTCGGCACTTTAATGGTATCAGACTAGTGCTTGTGTTGATGGCCACATTGCATTGAGAGCCACCAGCACGACGCACCAGAACGATCTCTTCAAAGCCGTACGTCAAACGAACATCTTCCACTCTAAACATCCTTAACAGCTACAAATCAACGAAGGCACTACGAAAGGAAAATGGCTGAATGCATTATATTTGAGAATTTGTACCTCGTCGTAGGGATATGACGAAAAAGACCTAACGATTAAATTCATGGATCGGTTTTGGGAGGTCTAAATTATCCGAAACCTTTGAGAGCGCCAACATTTAACAATTTAACACTCTTCTGTCTACAGTGTTCCTCGTCAATCACTCCGTACAAAGTAGTAAATATGGTCAATTAAATATAATAGTGTTGCAGCTCCGCGGCCATATACTCATTTAACTTGTTGGCCAAGTTGCAAAAGTTCAACATAGCCTATTATGTAAAAACAAATGGTAGGAATGAACGAAAACTGAAATCTAATGTTCAATTTAATTCTAATAATATATAACGCACTGAGATTCATACACAATAGGCAGACAGAGTAGATTCAAGCCAGAATCCATGACTATAAGCTAAAGCAACTGATCAGAACTCGGTTCTAACAGAATACCCATCGATGAAAATTGTGCAAAGCAGAAAAAGTGTGCAGTTCTCGCGAACAGACTTCATGATATCTTTATAATGAAGTTTCTGCGACTATGCATTGCAGGAAAAGAACTTCTGCATTTTTCAAGACCGATGGGTTGGTGGCAGTTGTGGCATTGTAACGTCGGCTATCACTGGTGGTTCCATTGAAATCGTGTTAGCCGCACTTCATTAAGCACTTTGCGGCCTTTAAGCATCAACTTGGTCTGTGTCTGGGATATAAATAGGGAGCTCTGACCTGCTGTCTTGTTGTAGAATTGGTGAACGATCCTCCCAGGGTGAACACACCGAGGTGTCGATTATATTAGCTCCTTAGGTTCAAAAAGAAGAAAGATCTTCATTCTAAAAGACCCGCCGCAAAGGGCGTGGTAGTTTACGCTTCGGGTTGACGATATTTGTGACGGATACGATGTCGGGGCCGATTGTTGTAGAGTATGTGGTTTGTTAATAAACATGCATTGTTGGAAAATGCCCGCTATAGTTCCACTCAAATTCTATAGCCTCTACTCTAGCTTTCGGTAGTTATTTCAGTTAACGGTTTCTCCTTCCCAACCGCTTAAATTTTAAGTTTCTTTAAAGGACTAGGTCAAGCTTACGACAGTCTCCATTGGTAGATTTTTATTTAACGCTGCAATAAAAATTCAGGGCTCGCTTCCATCGAAATTAGAGCCAAAATTTTCTATAAACAAGGCTAACAGATGCTCTCATGATTATCTTTCAGTTCAAGCAAGCTGCTATATTATTAAAAGAAAACTACAGTGTTCGATAAAGTCGAATTAAAACAGCTGCTTTCGATGAGATTACCTTTCGAACTGTAAAAAATCTATTTACAACATAGTACCGCTAATATTATGCCAAGATAAATCTAATTACCTGTATATTATTAGACTAGATTGCCTTCTAATGTTAATAAACATAAAATTTGGCCAAGAATACAGAATCGCCTAACGTCACTTGTCAGTAAGCGCGTGCCCTGTCCCAACTGTTTCTATTACTCCGTTTATAGATAGATCCTTGCTGAAGAAAACGAAACTAATCTGCCGTAGCCGCAGTAATTCAGTAACCGCGATAGGAAATATAAAGATACTATAATCGTTAGTCTAGAGCAGAACGCTTAGCTCGTAGCTATATTGTATGCAGTGTCACCGTTCGCTTCATGATGTGTAAACACAAACTTGCTATAATCATAAAATTTTCAAGATGGCTGCAAAGCAGTCGGCGGCTTTAGCTTGCGATTTGATTGTTTCGAACAAGCAACTAACAATGCATAGTGCGTGTGGCCTCCAACATTTAGTCGTCGGTTCAAACCTGCGGCGGCAGTAAAATATTGACAAAGTCAAAAATAAACAAAGGTAATAAAGCTATAAATTATGCAACAGTATTATAATGATAATAACAGTAATGAGCGCATTACTTATATGAAGGGAATACGTCCCCTAAAAATGAGCTAGAGGAGGCGTCAGAGATAGATGGCTATGTCTAATCTAACAGAGTTATTTTTTTTTGTAGAAGTTCGTTTATATATTCGTATTAGCACGTTATTCTATTGCTAAAAAAAGTCAAAGAAACATTTAGTATCAATCGGCTCAATCAACCGGCGCACAATATAGCACAAACAACAATGACAGTCTGCTGTGAACGGAAATCATATAAAATTGTCTTTGAAGTGTCAGCGTTCAGTTTTGCGTATAGCTTGTTCCCGCTTTCATGTGTTGTTTTTATCTTTTCACTCCATTTACGTTGGTATCCATCGAGCGTGTACTAAGTTACCTATTTCTGAGCAACTTACTTTCACAGGGATTTTGCACTGCACGACTTCGAAGCTAGTCTACCAGAAGCAGAATTGGGCTATGTTATTACTGTGCCATTGTCGCGGGTCTATTATATTATGGGTAGTTATCGTTGTTTAACATTTTTTAAACGACTCACCTGTGCCTAGTTTGTGCTTGTTCTTCATGTTATGTTACATTGACGTATACACAGTGCAAGTGGTTTACATAATGTGCTTACGAAATCCAAACGGTCTTCAAAGTATCCTAGTGTAGAACACCGTTTACACTGGCCATCGATTTAGCTCAGGGAACTTCATATTATTTCGTTTGAATCTGCCAGTCTTTACTGCCATTTGCTAACGATTAGTCGAAGTAGCACCTTTACGGACGCATTTGTTTTCGTTCGTGTCAATATGTTGTGATGCTTCTATTTGCAAAGGCAAAACAAGAATGATCGATGGAAGTTCAGATTATAAAAAGACTGCTTCTACGAAGGCATCAAGCGAAGAACATGTCATTTTTTGAGACTAATTCCTTTTCCTGAGTGATTGATTATTTGGTACGACTGCTGCATAGGCAGAGTCACTTGCAGAAATTAGTAATCCTAGGAGTGATAATAGTATTGGAGTTGGCGGTGAAATCGTGGGATCACAACGTCGATCAAAACGCTCAAAAGTTATTAGAATGGCCGTTATGTACAGCTCATTGCTAAATGCTGCTATGGACGATACTATTTTCTTTAATCATTGCCATTGCTACAATATTACTCGCTATAAGTATCGAAGTCAACCATAATAAAAAAAAGACGTTCGAGAGGGCCACGTTGTCGTTTTAGTTTGCGCTTGAGAATAATAGTCGGTATCGAGGTTTCGCTTTTTGCAGGCTTAACATTGAAAGCGTTTGGTGTTTATGTTCTGGCTTTATGTCACACATCATCGGTTCCGTTAGGGACTGTCGCAAAGACTACTCGCAAACTGAGTTATTTTTAAGGGTTGCACCCTGAGGAATTGCGACCCAAAAAACGACGGCAGCATAACGCATCGTTGCTATGCTTGAAATCACCAGGAAAAGTGCGCATAAAAAATCAGAAGTAAAAACACCTATGCGTGTAACTAAATCAATCAGCCGAAAATCGACGATTTTTCGGTTAATTATTTGATTGACTTAATATCAAGAGCAAGCTTTTCTCGATTTAGGTATTCCTCTCGCTATGATTTAGGTATTCCTCTCGCTATCGGTGTCTAGGTAAGCTATCACTAAAACAGAATCTTTAGCAATGGTTTGGTATGCTGAAGATGAGTGATCGCGTTGTCATCGAAAAAGTTTGAATGAGCGCCATCATGTCAGATATCGTACAAAGCAATTGTTAAGCGTCGTTCAACAAGATGTATTAAAAAGCGATAATCCAGTTTACGCGCCTTTGCAAATAAGGAAGAGTGAACCTTTTTAATGCATACCTAGCTTGTAGTCTTTTGAAAATTATTTCGACTGCTTTCTAAAATTATTATAAAAACATCTTTCTTAAACCTGACAGTGGATGAACAGTCGCTAAGCTGTACCATCCTCGTAAATAACTCTATAATTCCATAAAATAAAACCGGATTGAAATCTCCGATTGGCCTTTCGTTTACGCACATGCTAATTATGTTCTGTACGTTACATTTTATGGATCTCCAAATATGTGTCATCTTAACCCACATCCTCGTACATACCCTCGTACATAAGATACTAACATTTTAAAATATAATATGATCTAGTTATTTGACCGAATCAGGTGCAGCGTATATTTCTCTACATTTCTGAACTGGGCTTTGAAATAGCACTTTGGTCACAGCTATCGCTAGAAAAACCTGCCATGTTTGTAGAAATGAACCAGTTTTTTTTCGTTGTAGCAAGCATTTATGACTGATTTGTCTTAATATCAACAAATAAGTTAACTGAAAAATTGACTAGTTCTTGAATTCTGCTAAAATACTTCATTTTGTCCAGCACTTATTGCCAAGAACCGACCTTTGTTTCGTTGACGTTCGAATATTTGAATAATCATAGTTGAAATAACGGACTCTTAGCTTTACGAATAGGCCCCTAGGCTTTCGGCCATGACGAAAATTTTTAAGCACATAACTTTTAAGTTGTAGAGTAAGGGTGATGAATTAGGAATATAAGTTATTTAACTTATTACCATTTCATGTCCATCAACCGTCTTTGAACCATGTTAAAAGAAGACAAAGACTGGTTTCTTTATGTGCGCCTCTTCTCGTTTTTTGAATCGAGGCAGCATTTTTCAAACAGTCACATCTCCTAAAGTGGGTTTGCTAAGTTGATTCCTTCATAAGTTTCAAAGATTTATATCGGAGCCCATAGTCCCGTTGGAACAAATACTTCTATTACTCCTTCAGAGATCTATTTCTAGTTTTGACATATTTTGGATATGTTCGACCAAGTTGCAATTGAACAGTGTCACGAAAGAAACGCGTAAATCTGGTAAAACAATAGTAGAAGAAATGGCTCTTTTCTGTGACAAATATCTCATTTAGTTTTTTTTTTAAACGATAACTGTTACCGTACGGCTGTGTTGTTAATTGAGTTAGGCAAATCTTGGCGCTTCATGATAGTAACATGCACCGCAACCTATTTAGACCCTTTTCGCGCGGAAAATGTAGACATCAAATATTTCGCTTGAAGATTTATCAATATTACTAATCTTAATTACTTTACGTATGAGTTGAGGATTGGAGGACTTGTAATAACGTTAAAACTTTACATATTGTGATAATCTAATGTAACGGCGCTACAATTCATTTTGATGCATAAGGGCGTATATGAATTCGAAACGTAAGTTGAAGCCCGTTTGTACGGAAACTTCATATTTTATCCAACTTTTTACAAATCAGCTTTTTTTTTTTATTGTCAGCGACATCAAGAGGAAAATAATATCGAAAAATCGGGCTTTAGCCCTTTGGTATGACAGCCTTTCAATAGGACGAGCCGGTAGAAGGAAGAATAGTAGGCACAATACTACCTGTAGATTAATTGCTCATATTTACTCGGTCGGGGCAACAAAAGAAGTCGAGGAAAGACGATGATATTTAGAAACGAATTGATCATCCTATCATTATTATTGTCCCACTATTCACCTTTATGGCGTCTAGGCACACATGCATACACGTTTAGATAAAGGTTGCCGGTGATAATATTCATATCGAGCTTCGCGGAGTACCTGTGTTGGGACCAGAAAGTGGCTATCGCCTGTCGTATAAGTGGAACGTGATCCTTTCGGGTGCATTTTATTTTGACATAAGTCATAAATCTCGCCGTGACTATTGTCGGCGCAACACAATGAGAATTAGAGCCGGATTTTAGGGCTGACCGACGACCGCTTCGACATCAGCAGTAGCAACAGCCGCTGGCAGAGACAGCGATGGCGCCCATTCCATGCCATCCAGTCATGTGCAGTGCATTGTTACCGTGCAAATCCCCTACTACTATTTTCTCTTCGCCCCTTCTCCCGTTTTTGCTCGCTCTCTTTCACTAGGCGCGCGTTGGAAGCAACGATCCAAATTCACTCAAAACAGTAACTCTCGTTAGTAGTTTTGCCAACCGATAGCTTTTTCGTTTGCAACTGCACTAAATACGATCGATTCGCTTTGTAGAATAACAGTTGATAAGAGGGTGCAACGTTGTAACCATTTTTTAAACGGAAAACGTTAATTTCGGATAACTCTACAGCGTTAGTCAATAGGAACTTACTGCCCGCCAGTATGTCTTCCAATAGCCGGCTTGATACAGTGAACCACTAAAACGCTTTTCACTATAAATACATTTGCTTTATCCGAATCATAAAATCGAAAAGCTAATACACATAACTATGCCCCTAATGAAAACATTTGAAGACCAAGCAGCGGGAAGAATTCGGAGCTAAAAAGGAAAAAGCTTATTCGGATATACGGTTTTATTTGTATTATTTACGGATGCTAACTGAAAACTAACACGGTAAGGCGGCAACTTCTGCCCTTCGATATTTTGATACCACAGGCGGGAACTAATGCTAGGATTTGCACACACACTCAACGAATATCCGGCCAATATGAGAAAAATAGATAGGCTGATGTATTGACCTCCGAATAATATCTGAGATGATTCTTTTGATTGCGAAGAGGTAGGTTGCAGTTTTTTTTAGGATAAATGCTTTTTGAAGTGATCATCTAGCTGACTGATTGCGCGTCAAGTCGACACACCCTCTAAGAAACATCTTGGCCTAATCCGAGGCGTTCTGGGATCTCGAGGAGTACAAATAGTTCGTAACTGACTTGTCTAAATCAAAATTGTGCGGATGTCCACGCGGATCATTGTCTGTCGATCTAGAAAAGGGCTCGAGGAGAACTTCTCCATAGTTCGTTCAAGAGCAAAGATCTTGTGCGGAAGGAGATTAGAAATTTATTATACGCAATGTCGACCGTCGGACAAAGTTGCAACGTCCTTGCGCAATCGGATCGACAATGCCCGCAAGAAGAGGACGGAGAAGTGGGTTATTCAGGTGTATTAGTCAAACGGACGTCCGATGTTCTAGGTAGGCAGCCGCCGATTTATTCGTTTTAGGCTTGAAAGCCACAGAGGATTCCGTGCGACTTCAAAATAGTGCTTCCATCCAAGTGTGATGGGTTGAGGCTTGTTCCTCTATTTTGTATAACAACTGGATCCCTTAGCCGCGGCTTGCTGGCCAGCTGTGTTCGTTTCACATTTGCTGAAAAGTCCTACTAAATGTTTTTGACTGTCCATGGCACATTGATAACATACTGTGTCTAGTCGTTGTGAGCGTAATGGTGCTAACTTAGTGGACTTTAAAGGTAATACGTGATTGGCACTTAATGCCTCAAACAAAATAGACAATTTCTCTAATGTTGTCTAATTGATACCTCTGGTTCTTCGTGTTTTTCTAATATTGATTCCGCCTTTTCTCGTGTTTATTATGAATCTGCACGTTGACTTTACATTATCTTTCGACGGCAATGTTCCATCGTTTGATGGACAAAAGATGACGAATGAAACGACAAAGAAAAAACTAGCGTTGCTTTGACGACCTGGAAGGTGTGCATGCTTAACTGACAGAACTTGGTCAGGCGCAGTACAATTTAAGGGTGCGCGAACGCATATAATTGGAAAATTGTAGCTAGTTGAAATATACAAAATGAAGGCTAAACTATGCATTTATAATATTCTCATGCAAAAATAAAAGATGTTTCTTGCTTGTGTAGAGATAATGGACAATTTGCGCTATTTGGTTACATATGAATATGATCCGATGCACAACACTCGTAAAAAGTACTTGTTTCTTTACCCAATTACACTTGCTGTATAAGTCGTTGGCGGGTCTTGAACCCACAACCCCCATCGTTCGTCAATTAGAAGTTTTAAAGCCCCCACGTCTGTCGTCTGACTTAGCTATACACCGAGTGTGAAAGGTGACAAAGTATCGTATTTGTTTTAATGATTTAGAAGAAAGAGAATTAGAAGAAAATAGTTTGATTATTCTACATGCAGGGAGGTTCATCTTATCCGCTGTAATAGCATAAATAGAAAAAGAAGAGGTTTACGGTTGTGGTGAAATATTGAAAA